>NW_021319083.1:15481084-15520230 GCF_001605985.2 Dendrobium catenatum | reverse complement strand
TACTTTTCCGCATTTTATTTTTGATTTAAAAAACTCTGTGGTTGAAAAACATTTTCTAAAAAAACTTAAAAGAAAATTTTCATTTCGGTTCAACATAAAGAGGGTTTAAAAATTTTGAACTACCAATTCACCCCCCCTCTTGGTAGCCTTGGGACATTAACTTAGGTTTAACAACCTATTTATTAGACTCAACATGAAGCTCCTTATTTCTTGGGGGCTTGGATGTCGTAACATTTTTTTCTGGCAGGATCAATGGATAAATTTTGTTTCTATTGATTCACTTATTAATTCCACTTCCAATGCGAATGTTAAGGTTAATCAATTTATCACCGATAACGGTTGCGATATAAATAAGCTTGCCGAGGTGGTCCCTGATTGCGTTATTCAGATTATCCTCCCTATTCCCATATAAACATTGATTCTAAAGATGTCATCTTATTTAAATTAGCTAATGATGGTCTTTTTAGATTAAAAGATGTGTGGCATAATTTTAGAATTAAAAATAGGTTAATTACATTTATTCTAGGATTTGGCATAAAAGTATCCCCTCGATAGTGTCTACCTTTGTTTGGAGAATTTTAAACAGATTTATTCCTATGGTCATTCCTTCTAAATGCCAATGTTGTTTCCATGTTGAAAGCATGCATCATGTGTTTGTGTCTGGGCCGATTGCAGTTAAAACTTGGTGTTTCTTCGATGATATGTTTAAGTTTAATAAATTTAAGGGGAATATGTCCATTTATGAGCTTCTTCAGGTTTGGTTGTGAATTATAAAGGCCATATTAGAAATGTCACCTCTTCTCTTATCCTTTGGTACCTTTGGTTGGAAAGAAATAATGTTGTGTTTAATGGCATTAAAATGGAGGCTTCCAGGGTTATTCATAATGTGAAAGACAAATTATTCAGCTTGGCTTCTATTAATTTAATTTCCATGAAAGGCTTTTATCAATGTTACCATGTTGTTATTGGCCTTGGTCTCAAGCTCCAATAATTTTCCATTTATTCCAATCCTCATCTGGTGTTTTAGCTTAAACCGAGGGTGGGCTCTTTCAAACTTAACATATGTATTGAGGTGAAAACAATATCATGGGATGTGGTGGCATTACTAAAGATGGCCATGGTAAGCTGATTCTCGGTTTTGCGGGGCCTTCTTCAGATAATCCTCGTTTGGCTATCTTGAACTCTATTCTTTATGGGTTAAATAGTTGTCTTTCTTTGGGTATTACCAATATTACCATTGAGGCTGAGTGTTTCATGAATATTCATTTTTTACTTAATAGTGTGGATGTTCCATGTGATCCTGAGGTTTTTTATATTGCTTGTGCTATCAACCAGTTAATGGTTTCTATACACACTGATTATTCTCATGTGCTCAAAGATGGTAATGCCTGTGCCAGGTGGCTTGCTCTGTTTGGTGCTGGTATTTATGGTTTCAATGATTTTATGGAGGCTAATTCTCTTGCGCCTCTTAGAGACCTTATTAGACTTGATAAAATTTCTCTTCCCTATGTTAGAAATTAATTGTTTTTTTTTTGTTTTCGGATTTTGACCCCTTGGTGTAGCTCTGTTATTTTTCTTTAGTTTTGTGGGTTGATTTTGCTGATTTATTCTTATCTGGTTTGTGGGTTGGAGTCTTTTCAGGTTGTTTTTCCTTATGGGTTTTACCTTAATGACTTTGGTTGGAGCATTGATAGCTGGGTTTGGTCTGTGGTTGTTCTTCTTTCTTTGTTACTGTTTGGGGGCCTTTGGATGGGTGGCATTATGATTATTGGCTGGTTGTCTTTGAGTTGGTTGGGGAACTGGGTGAACATGTAGTTTTTCTTGAGTATCATTTATTATGATATCTTCTTTTTGTGGAGATGGATGGATCCTAGGTTTTGGTTGGCCGTGAGATACTCTTTTTGGAGCTTTGGCTGGTTAGATAATGTGGCTATTTTCTATAAGTTTTTGAGTTTCATTGGGTATTATGGTTTCTATGTTGGTGTTATCTGGTTATGTCAGTTTCTTTGCTTCACCTGCTTCTATGTGGTTGAGGTTAAGTGGGGTTGGATTGATGCTGCTGTTTCATCCTTTCCCTTTTGAATTCCTTTGGTAATTGTTGAATTTACTGGAGTATTTGTCTCATCCATTTGATCTGCGGTTCTATTTGTGGGTATTTTGGCGGTTGTGTTGTTTGGTTTTCCTCTGGGGTTATTCATACTAGTTCTGGTATGAGTGAACCTTTATACATATTACATGGGTGGTATGATCTTATTCTTGGTATGTGTCCCCTTTTATTCTATTCTTTTTTGTGCTGCTCTTTCCTCTATTTTGCATGTCCTTTTTGTGCTGTTCAATGCGTCATTCAGTTTTGGATCATGGAGCTTATACTGAAAGCTGATATGGATTGTCTCCCCATTTTTTGGGTGCTTAGCTTTCAGCATCATAGAATGTACCTAGGTTTTCTTGTATTTTGGATTAGTAGGGACCTTGAGCTTTTAGGTTTTTTGCTTTTTGGAATGTAGCTCTTTTGAGTGGTAGTAAAGCTCGAGGTCCCTTTAAGGACCTTATAATTACCCCTTTATATGAACACGTAGGCCCCTCCGTGGGTTTCCCCTTAGAAAAAAAAACTAGAGTGATAAAAAACAAAGGACCACAATAGGGTAAGAACACTAGAATCAACCAAAGCAACTAAGCACTCAGCTGTAACACAAACAGCCCGAAGAGTAATGCCACTATAGTACCACAACCACCAGCCCCTCAAGAAGAGCACCCAAATCATCCAGCTAATAACCATATGACAAAAAAAGAACACATCACCAAACTAACGTAACACAAGAATAAACAACTTTAGAGAACCAAAATAAAAAAGCTAAGATAGCACATAGCCACCACTAAAAAGCAACCACAAACCAACACTAATAGCTCCGAATAAGGAATAACCATCAACAAAAGAAAATACCCACCAATAATAACTAACAGAAAAACTAAAAAGGCAGCCCTCTAGTAAATACAAACCAACCCAAGAGACAGCATAGAAGCAACTAAAACCAGACACCAACCCACAAGAACCAAAATCACCATAATTAAGGAATAACATATGGAAAACTAATCTCATCTAGGTTTAAAATACCTCTAATATGAGGAGGGAGATTAGAAATAGGAAAATTCTCCATGGACTCCGAATCACAACCCTACTTAGCAATACCATGGGCACAAGCATTACCTTCCAACTGAATGACAGAAAAAGAGCAATTAAACATGCTCAACTATAAAATAAGGCAGCATGACACACAATTTCCTTCATGAAGTTAAGAGAGAAGCAGAGTTTTAAACCATATAGGATAATCAACATGATGACATCGTTAACATTATAATTGAGAAAAGCACTAGCAAAACCCAAAATGCCTTTACCATTTATCAGAGGTTTTAGACAAAAGGTACTTTTAGGAACATTAAAAATACATCCCCCTCAAAATTAAATCCTAATTGATCTGCAACATTAACATATTTATGGAAATTATTAGACAAAAGTAACTTAGCATAATAAAGGGCCATGGTCTTATCTTTAACTTTTTGAATAATTCTATTATGATTCATGGCCACCCCATTAAAGAATGAATTATTCCTATCCAAATATAAAAACCAAAGGATGAGAGAGGGAATAACATTCCTGATATGACCTCTAGAATTAACAAACCAACTATTAAGAACTGAGTAAATAGAAGCCTTAACATTAAAACAATTTAAATGCAAAATATCATTAAAATAAGTCCAAACTTTAATACCACAAGGACCAGAAACAAACATATGATGCATATTATCCATGTGAAAACAACATTGGCATTTTGAAGGAAAGATAAAACCATGTTTAATCAAATTATCATCAGTAGGGATAAACTTATGTAAAATATGCCTAACAAAAATAGAGATAGTAGAGGGAATACTTTTATGTCAAATCATCTTGAAAATCTTGGAGGTCTCATGCTTAGCTTTAAAAGAATACCAAGCCTCCTTTAATCTAAAGTTACCATCTTTAGAGAAGGCACAAATTTGAACATCAAGAGAGTTAATGATTAAAGGGATCTATAAGATTTTTTGAATAATAAAATTAGGCAGCAAACTAAATAGTTTCTCAACATCCCAACCATTATCATTAAAAAATCCATTAACCTTCACACAAGCTATGGAAAAAATATTAAGGATATAATCAATGGATTGGCCCTCCAACCATCGATACTACCAGAAGAATATATTCCCACAACCAAATTAACCCTCAACCCTCCATTTCACTTTGTAAAGACGTTGCCAAACTTTAGAATTGCCTATACTAAAATAAACAATGGAGGGATGTTTCACCCCACAATACTTAGAACTCATAAACTTGGCCCAAAGGCTCAAATTAAAATGAAAATTATACCATAATTTATAAGAAAATGAATAAGCCATATCCCTTAGAGACTTACAACCCAAAGCCCCTTCAACAAGGTACCACAAGATTTATCCCATGAAGGCCATTGGATTTTAAAATTGGTATAATCCCCTCTCCAAACAAACTTGTTGAAAATCATCTCAATCCTTTTACAAATAGCCTGAGAGGTAAACAAAGTTTGAAAATTGTAAACATGGATAGAATAAATAACACTTTTAATAAGAGTTAACCCACCACCAAAGCTCAAAAAATTAGAATTCCAATATAAAAGCCTGTTATGCACAACATAAATTAAATCATAAAAAAGGGAGGAAATCTTTCTACCCTTGTACAGAGGAACACCAAGATACTTTAAAGGCAAATAAGCATGGCTAAAACTGGTTAAGTTCTTAATGCCTCAATGCACTGCAGAGAAGCTTTCTTAGCAAAAATAAAAACACACTTATTTTTATTAAAAGCTAGGCCACTAACTTATTTAAAATGTTTAAAGATATTTAAAAGCCTATGAATCCGATTCATAGAGGCATTAGTAAGAATAATTAAATCATCTGCAAAGCCTAAATGCAAAATGTGAAGCCCACCTAAAGTTCTAAAGTAAAGACTAGGATAATTTTCAAAAAGATCAGCAAGCTCTCGAAAGATACTCAGCCGCAATAATAAAGAGGGCCAAAGAAAGGGGATATCCCTTTCTCAGACCATGAGAGGCCTTAAAAAAAACATTGGCCTTACCATTAACGATGATGAAAAAATAGGGACTTTCAATTCAAAGTTTAATAAGTTTGATAAAATTAAAATCAAAATCAAATAACTTCAAAATATCATAAAGGAAATTACAATCAATATTATCATAAACCTTGGCAATATCAAGTTTTAAAATCATGTTACAACCTATAGTTTCAATATCCAAATCTTGACAAAATTCTTGAGCCAAAAGGATATTATCAGAAATAGCACACCCTTTAACAAAACCCATTTGGGAAGGGGAATTATTTATAGGCAAAGAGGCATTAAATGATTCATCAAAATTTTAGAAAGGAATTTATAAAAGAAAGAGCACAAATTGATGTGTCTAAAATCATTCCAAGTAGTGTTAGAACTATTCTTAGGAATAAGCACAATAGAAAGTAGCAGTAAAAAACATAGGAATAGCATTACCAACAAAAATGTCAATAACATCAGAAAAATGATTATTACCAATAATATGCCAAGCTTTTTGAAAAGACTTAGCCGTGAAACCATCAAGGCCAGCCACAAACTCATAGTTCATAGCAAAAACAATATCTTTAACTTCCTCAAAAGAAAGAGATTTAGACAAGAAAATATTATTATCATGAGAGATTAGAGGATGAATAATATAAGGATTATAAATAATAGAAGGGTAAAAATTGTTATTCAGATGATTCTAATAATGCAGCACAGCCAGGTTTGCTATTTCAATATCATATTCAATAACAAAACCATTAGGATAATTAATTTTATGAATGCAATTAATAGTGCATTTCCTCCTAACCAAGGCATGGAAATATTTGGTATTATTATCACCATGAACCAGATGTTTGATAGCCACTTCTTGTTTCCAAAAACTTTCCTCAAAAGCTTGTAATTTAAAAAGACCATCCTTAGCCTCTCTCAAATGACAGAAATTAGCCTTAGAAGGAACCAAAATACATTGATTCTCCTAAAAAGTCACTTTATCTTCCACGATTAAAATGTTTGCAAAAAGATTTTTAAAAAATATTATGGTTCCACCAAATTAAAACAAACTTAATCCTTTTCAATTTAAACCATAATCTTCTCATACTAGAAATAGTATTGTCCGGATATAAAGGGGCTTACCAATTGTTCAAAACTAAATCCATAAAAGAATTGTGAAGAAGAAACATGTTTTGAAATCTAAAATGTGTAGAAAAATCCCTCCTTCTAGGTTTGATTTAATAAGAAAAGGAGAATGATCAGAAAAGGTCCTGCTATGATGCTCAACATTAGTAGACTCAAAGGAATTCAACCAATAATCATTAAATAAAGCCCTATCTATTCTTTTCCGTAAATGACCATGATGCCAAGTGAAATTATCACCATAAAAACTAATATTAATAAGGTTACAATCCATGATAATGTTATTAAAATCCTCCATTGAATTATAAATAGGGAGAGAGACCTCTTTACGCTCAGACGAATAAGCAAGGGTATTTAATCTCCCCCCACCAACGAGGGAAGAATACAAATATTATGAAATTGAATAATTTGATCCCATAAAATCTTGCTAGTATAGCGAGATGAAGCAACAAAATAAAAGAAATGCAACATTCCAAGTTAGAGCTTCCAATATTATAATGAATAACTTGAGAAAAGTTGCTAATGACATCAACCCGAACAAAGTCTTTCCAAAATACCCAAATTTTATTCTATACATTAAATAATGCATGTTTAAAACCCAAGGATTTAGTAGTACTAAATAATTTATCATAAGAGGTAAGTGGCTCAAAAAGGACAAGAAGAGAAATATTAAAGATACGGCATACATTTTTAACTCTAACCCTAAAGGAGGAACAACCAATGCCCTAACATTCCAAATGATAGCATTAAATATAAAAAAAAATAATTATTAATGAGAAATATACAAGCGGGTGTTGTACAGAGATTGCAGAATAATAGATTTTGGTTTCCTACCTCTCCTACCATGACCCTTGGAAAAACTAGTATTATTATCATCCCTAGCTATCATCCCTAGCAAAACATTTAGCCGTTATATCAATATCCTCAGTATTAGTAAAAGCATTGCTATGATAATGATCATTCAAAGGTATCTTACTTTCATTAATCATACCTGAGAGCCTCCTAGAAAGAGGCAATTCACCTTCCCCACAAAAAACATCGTCTTCCATATTAGTAACATTGTTGATCATACTACTACCAATCTTCTCCACCCACCACAGATTGGGTAAAGATCTGAGGAACAACTTCAGTTAGAACAATTCCTTCATCAACAACAATATTATTAACAAATCCCTCCTCCATAAGAGGTTCAACAGAAATAGAAACATTATTATAATCAAAAACAATGTTTTGGTCAATCATAATAAGAGAATCAATAGGTAGAGAGGAGTTAGAGTTAAGATTGACTTTCTGCCTTTGAATCAACTCATCAGTAATATTAGGAACCAGTTTTTCCTAAAAATAATCCAACAAAACAAAATCATTAATAGGCTCTTTGCCTTGAGAAACATTAACCACATTACCAACAGGAAGAAGAGTAAAGATATCCAATTCTACAGAAATTAAATCACTATTGTGTATCGGTCTAGCATAATCTTTGCTCTTATGGAGATGGGGGTGTAGTTTATAATAAGCCATTAGGCCATGCCCGTGCATCTAATAGAGAGAACAGAAAAATAGGTAAATTCTTTAATTCAGCTTTTTGAAAAAAATCCTTCAATTCCAAACCTATTTTGGATGCTTCTTCAATATGTCCAATTCCATAAGGACAAGAGAAATAGATGGCCAAGAAATGGATGATGTGGCTTGGTCGGTTCGCAATGGTCTCCCAAAAATAGAAGCCAAGGAAAATAAAATTTGAGAATTGAAAAAATGCAATCTAAGATTAGGAAATCAAATCCAGACATGGGTTATAGGAGATTCTTCTTGCACATCAAAGTCTAGAGACCATTTAAGCAATCTCATTTGACAACCTTGGATATAATAGGATCCCCTAGAAAAATTACGGCTATAGTCAAAATCATTGCTCAGTCCAATCACTATATGCCTAGAATCGAACAAACTAACTTGAAACGATCTTGATAGTTTAAGATTAAAAAAGAACTTATCGATGACATCTAGGTTAGGGTGCTTTAGCATCATCTTCCCAACAAGTGTGAGCGCAAAAGGAGCAGCTAACATAGAAATAACCAAATCTTCTAAAAACAAAGCCAGAAAACATTTGAAAGAAGCCTGAATAAAAGGAAGCTTAGTGGAAGAAGATGACGAACCCGCTACCAAATCCTTGAAAGAACGGGACTTACTAGATGGAGCCACAGTAGGAGGAAGGAAAGATGACGACGGCGTCGTCATCTCCCAAAAACCTCAAACCCAAAATGAGAAACCAAGAGCTCAAACAAAAAACCAACAAAGAGGAGACGAAGGGAAACATAACAAAAAGATAAAAAGATGATAAAAATCCAAAGAACAGAAGAAAAATCAAACAAAAATGAAGAAAAACGAAGCAGGAAGCATAAAGCCCTAAATCACCACAAAATCGCCTCAGAATGGAGCAGAGCAAAGGGCCGTTGATATGATGAGTTCCGAACCAATCAAACCTCATTTGTATGCTTCTTTGATTATAGAAATATATTATGTTAAATTAGTTGGAACAACTATGTTTTAAATTAATTTTTTTTTGCGACTCTACTGGGGATCAAGATCTACTTTCCATCTTTTGTGGTGACTAGACTTTTAAATCAATTGTGTACTTCCTCTCATAGTGGGTCAAGCTACCTTTCTTTCATTATTCCTTTAATTGATTTTTCCCTTGAGTAGAAATGATCAACATTTAAATTCTTTTTCTTCTTTATATTAAATTTTTCCTAAAAACTAAATCTTCAAATTTAAAATCATAATTCAATTGATCAATTTAACTCCTAAAATTAAAAGTCTATAATCAAGAAGTTGTGAATCTTAAATCTTAAATCTAACTTTAAATCAATTTTTTTCAAAATTAATTTATATTCCAGCTTCAATCAATTTCTTAGTTACGAGCAGTACATTATAGTTATATATCTTCGTGTAGCTTGATGTGGTTACTAGGAATCATTTCAATACTAAATTTAGAATTAAGCCTTACTTTTTAAAACTTTCTCTTAATAGTTTGTAAATTTAGTCTATTATATTATCCTTATCCTAGTATTTAGTTAGAAGTAAGAATGTTTAAAAACTTGTATAAAATTCTTGTTTGATTTTAGAAAATGGCAAGGTAAGTTAATCTTCAACTTCTCTGATAGTTTAAATGTTTTCGTTGGACAGTCATAGTTAGCTGAACGAAACATAATCAAGTTTGGATCAAGAATTGAAAACCTTTTGATGATACTAAATAGCTTGTAGTTTGTTACACTAAACCAGTAGCTTTCCTTGCTAAAAAGCTTACAGTGGAAGTTAAAGTAAAGGATCAACCAGTTGCCATTCTAGCAGCTGCTAAACCCTCAATGTTCTCACATCTTATATTTACTAAACCTACCGTTAACTTGAAATTGAAGTCTGATGCTTGTGTAGAGTTTCTGACATGCAATAAATTTGAGATGTGGTTATATTTTGCTGTAAACTGATGACAAAACCCAAATTACTTTGTTTAGAGCTGAGAAAACAAAAATGATAGAAGAATAAGTTTTGTTGATCGCTGCAATGGAATCAGCTTCTATAGAAATTCATGTGAATTCACCATTACTAGGGAGAAGTCATTTCTATCCATTGCCTACCACTGCTGGAGAAGAGAAAATGGTTAGGATAACTATTCTTCTCTCCTTAAATCTTATAGAGATCCAGTTATGCTTTCTCTTTCTAAGAGGAAGAGAAAGTTTAAAACTTTACTCAAACTATTTGTCTATACCTAAACTAATAGCTTAAGGAAATCAAATGAAGAATTCATGAGAAGCAAGAAAGGAGCAGTAATTAATCAAGCAGAATCAAAGTTGTTGAAAAAAGAAGTCCCTCCTATTCCCGTAAAGAGAAGAGTAAACTTTAAAGAACCTAAATTTGTTGAGAAATTGATAACCATTGATCGTTATCGAGAAACAAAGATGTTCTCAAAGTTTTAAAATTTGAACAGTGATGATCAGACATCAGTTTGTATAGTTTCAAGGGAGGTCTGTTATAATTTGCAATTCATCCCATCATCATTATACACCATTGTCTCCACCTTCATCTTATTACTGGTCGAGTAAAAATCTTTCTAAAGTCTCTCGTCGGTCTTGGGTCCATCAAAATTTGACAGTCAACCGACACCTTTTAATGGTAACTAACCATCTTCTTACTCTTATGTGAGGAGGCTAAACTTAATAAGTTAGCTAGCTTTAATATATGCTAAGGAGAACGTTTGGCTTCCTAAAGTACTAGCAACGTTTTCTCCATTATTTTTAGATAAAGAATGTGTTATGGAGGAACAAATAATAATAAAGGGTAAAGCTCTAATGGAATCAACTCCAATAAATAATATACTCCAATTGATCCACATAATGTGTCCATAAAATCTATAGAGGATATGATGAATCATTTAAAGGAAAGTATCAAACATATAGATAAAGAAGAAGCTACTGAAAAATGTAACTATCAAATTACACAACAAAGGTCCGAAAGTATTTGCAAAACATATACTTGAGCATCTACTCCCAAAGAGTTGGTAAAATCTAAAGCAAATTTTGCAGACAACATAGTTTATGAAGGTGATATACAAAATTTGACTCAACATTTAATAGACCAGCTAAGTCAAAAAGACAAATAGATCTCAAAGATGGAGAAGAAAATGGAAGAGATGATTGCCACCATGCAGAATAAAGAGTCTCCTTCATCAAATGCACATATAGAGTGACCTCCAATTGAGTTTATATAAAAAATAGTAAAAATAATTTAAAAAAAATAATAATAAACCGATAAAACAAGAAAGCGAGTAAGTTCAATCTGTCGATATAAAGAAGATGGTAGAATAATAAGTCATAGAAGCTAGACTATAATTATGATAATATGAATTAGTCCCATATCCTTAAAGGACTTGCTCCACACCTTCATTTAAGAATTTTTAAGGCACAGGTAACCCAATGCAACTTCTCACACATTTCAAAACCAGTTTTTGTAATGCTAGGGGAAGAAATGTGCTACTATTCTCATAGTTCATTAACAATCTATCAGGGGTTGCATTCGACTTATATATTGAACTACCCAATATACAGGTTCATATTATTTATAGAATTAGAAAGTCTATTTATTAAAAGATTTGCTGGAGTGAAACACCACATCACTGTCAGGGTCTAATTACAAAGAAATAGAAATTGGGTGAGAATCTTGTAGACTATATCCTGCATTAAAGAAATCATAGCTTGAAGTGCAAGCTGTAATTGCAATTTGCAAGAGTAGTACGCTATAGAAATTCTCCTAAAAATTAAGTTAAAACATTTCATAATTACGACTTTTGAGAAGCTATTATGGCAAGCCTCTAATTTAATGGATGAAGTTTCTCAACTAATGTTCTTAAAATATAAGCTTCCAGTAGAAGTAATGAAATTAAAATTCTATAAAGTATTTAAAAAAGAAATAAGGGTTAGTGTCTACAGTAAGGCAAACAATCAATAAATGTTAAAATAGAGAATTTAAGTCGTGCTTTCTGATACCAACAATACAGAAAAACACAAAATGATCAGTAGTTTAGGTTTGATCTAACTCTAGAAGAGTGCAGGGGGAAGTTTAAATTACTCATAAATAAAAATTACTCATTAAAAGTGAAGCTATTAAAAGAATCTTGAGAAATTTCATAAAGAAGTTAGGATTTAAACTTTATAATCCTAAGAGGCAAAAGAAGGTGGTAAATATAGTTAATCTAATTATTACCCATATGACTGGATGTTCGATCATGAGTTAGAAGATTGCATAACTTTAATGGAATGGCTTGAGATGGATATAAAATCTGGGGTAGTTGTGATACCCAATAAATATTTAACAGGTTTGAGTCAGGGATCAACTAAATGTGTGATTGGTGAGCCTTCTACACCCTCTCCTTGTTTAAAATCTATACACTGTTTTATAGTAAAAGTTGACAAAATGTGGGATATTATACTATCCCATTCTTCTAAATATTTTACAATAAAGATTACCATTCATCTTTTCAGGAATCCCTAAGAGCACAGAGTCTCACCCAGGGATATTTAGTAGCTCCAGAAGAAGTGCATAGAAAAACTTTAGTCAAAGAGCAAAAGGAAGTGCGAGTAAGTCAAGATTCTGTAGTCTTGAAGAATAAAGAAAATAAAAGTAAAATTAAACTTATATCAGACAAAATAGTCAACTTTGTAAATGGGGTATCCAAATCAATGTATATCTTTAAATATTTTTATGGTAATTCAGCTAATAGTTTAAACATTAAAGAAGAAAATAGGTCTAAGGAACTATATATAAAATAATTTTAATGAATTAAAATAATCTCTTCAATACTTATCTGATAGTGATGCCCCTTTTCTGGATTTTCAAGGTAATCTAATCAATATTGAAATAGAGATGCTCGATTCAAACGGTGCATCAGATTGAAAAATCAAAGTTAATTAGAAAACAAGAGGTAAATTTTCCTATTGTTTTTCTTCTCCTAAAGAGGTAGTTAAAGTCAATCTTCATAGTGATAAAGTTTTACTGTTGTGATAATCTTCAACAGATAAAGTAAAATAAGTCATATATAGTCTTGGAGCTTCAAATCTACATCAGCCAGTATAGTCAACAAAATGTAGAAGCCCTTACAAAATCTCTCCTTTAGCTTCCACAGCTAGGCGGAGAAGCCCTTACAAAATCACTTCCACCTTCCCCGGTGCGGCAGAGTCGTCGGGTCCTTTGACACCAAAGAAATCTTCTTCTTTGGTAAACTTCCCTCAAGACAAGCCTTGAATCCGACGGTATTAATGTGCAAGCCTGCCGGAGCAACCATGTGGAATCACCCTCCACACTCCCTCGAGTCCCCCCTCACAGGATCTTCTCCCTCTCTCAGACTTCACCCGTTCCTCACACCCTTTCAATCTCTTTCTTCAAGTTTCCCCCAAAAGAATGAAGCTATAATGGCTTCCAAAGACACTTACCAAGTGTCATGTCATAGCTTAAATAGAAGATCTCAAAAGGAGCTCATTAATGCAAGTTGCCGACATTATCGTCCAGGACGATACTAATATCATCCTGTACGATCAGTGAAATTTAAGCCCAATCAGCCTGAGATGATTTGGGACGATCAGAAGAAAATTGGTTACATCGGCCTGGCTGATATCACAATCATCCCGGACGATTAGTTTAAAATTTATTTCAATCGTCCTGATCATCACCCGGAAATAATGCTAGCCGATGTAAATCATCTAGGACATCATCCCGGTCGATCCTACGATCGTCCTAAATGATGTGATCGTATCAATCAACCATTAATGCTTTCCAAAGATACCAGATCAAATTTGGCATAATTGAGTTAGATCGTCCTGGACCATGTGTATATCGTCCTAGCCAATTTTCTAAAATAAAGAATACCTAATTTGATTATGGCGGTTGATTGTTTCTGAATTGAACCTATCGTCCTGGCCGATACAGGTATCGTCCAGACCGATTAACATGTGACGACTGCCTTAATGAGGATGCCCTAATTAGGATTTCTATTTTTGGATAGATCATTCAAGACGATATAAATATCATCCCGGACGATGTTACAAAAAATAGAAATCTTTAGGGAACAATAAAAAATCTTTCAAGTTACAAATCATCAGGTGCCAAATCAAATACAACAGACTCAAAAATGAAAATAGTGTACAAACTGACTCAGACCTAGTCTACCCAATCTTGAGCTGGTTCCAAATTGCAGTCTGACCGTGTGGACCTGAAATATCAGTATGAAAGGCAATCATAGAGAAATAAGAATGTTTGCTATCATCAAAATCATAAACCATAGATCTGTAACCATCTCCCACTTTTTTATGATGGCAAAACATTTCAATTTAAATTTTCAAAAAAGTAAATACTCTTCCTAATCTCGTGCTCACTAGAATAACACTTTTAAAAATAGGGGAGATTAAAATATTTTTATTATTTTTAAATTTTTTTTTAAGATACAAATACGATAACAATACAAAAATTCAATAATACGTTCTCCCCCTTTGATATTATCAAAAAGAGAAGAGGCACAAATAAAAATTAAAATGAACTAAAGACAAAAACGTTCCCTGATCTAGTGAAAAAAAAATATTCTTAAAATGAGAAATTTACCACTTGGTTTTAATCAAAAACTTAGTAGAATTTGATTGATAAAACATAGCCCAAAAAAGGTTAGAAATTCAGAATTTGATAATCCAAACTCAAGTTCTTTAAAAAGGCTCAAAAACTTTTTAATTCAATATCTAAATCAAGCAATAAATTAGAAAAAAACACTAATTTTTCAAAATTCCTTTCATAAAATATAACTAACAGAAGATTAATGCACGAATTGTTGAATCAGGAATCATATTTTTCAAAATCAAGTATCGAAAGTATCAATGGTTTTCTTAAGCTTTTAAGAAGTACAAGAATGGTAAGAATTAAATTTTGTGGGCTCATTTTATGCCTCTTGTCAATTTTAATGGCGCTCTTTGCGCATCTTTTGATTTTTGATACACTTTGTGTATATTTTTCAATTTGGCATCCTTTCGCATCTTTTATTTTTGGCATCATTGGCCAATTTTTTCTTTTTTTAATATGTTACCTTTCTGATATCTTAAAAAATAAAAGTAAACCCATCCTATTGATAAAGTTAATTCTTGATTAAGAAAATTAAGAGTTAGATTCAACAACTTGCAAAAGATCTCTATGCGATAAATAAAATATTGGGAAATAAAAAAATTTAATTTCAAAGATTAATTTAAAATTTGAAAAAGATTTTAAATCATAAGTAGAATATCCTCTTTTAGAAAATAGAAATTGAGAGTAAAAAATATGAGTTTCCTTCATTTGACTGTTTTAGAGAAGTCAAACACAACTTACCAAAGATTTCAAGAAAAACAGGAAGTAGATTTTTCATTTTTAGAAAAGTGAATGTGTGTGTTGATATGAGAAAACTTTCACGAAAATAAAATTTTCAAAGAATAAACAAAACAAAACACAAAATAAAAATGAAAAACATAAAAATAAACAACACAACACAAAAACACGAAAGACTTTTAATCATTATCTCTCTCCTAGTCCGATGCTTCAGAAACCAGATCTGTCCATGAGATTTTTTGCCTTTCATTATTTCCCCAGTTTAAATTTTGCTTCTCCTTGCCCTTTTCTTTCGTAGGAAGAATTTTTAAATTAGGGCACTGATTTTTTATATGTCCAGGCTTCCTACATCGAAAGAAAATAACGTTAGAAGGAATATGAACATCCTTACCATTTTTACCTTTTTTCCACTTTTGCTTATGCTTTGGTGAGCTTTGTGATTTGCTTGACAAGTCATTACATTCGTTAACAACTAAGCTATCTCTTTCCGTATCTTCAGGTTTTAGAATAATTATTTCACCTGCATCCAAAAGTCTTTGATCCAAACTTTGCTCGTAGGCAATGAGTGAGCCAATCAAATTATCAATAGAATAATCATTCAAATCTTTTGATTCACAAATAGCAACAACTTTAACATCAAATTTTTCAAGTAAATAGCTAAGAATTTTGTTAGGCTTTTCAAAATTTGAAAATTCTTTTCCTAAGGCATAAAATGATGTTTCAATTTGAATGAACCTGGTATACATGTCTAAGATCATTTCAAAAGGTTTCATGGAAAATAGTTCAAAATTGTTAAGAAAGTTGCTATTAGCATGTTAAATATTCTTGTAACTTATATTATTTTTGATGATTTCAAATATTGTTTTATGTGTAGTTATCTCCTAATACTATTTAGAAGAATTATTTTTGCTCTTGTGTGTACTAATATTTCAGAAAATTTAAACTCCAAATCATGAAGACTTCAAATCAAATTCAGCATACAATCCTTTGTAAATTGAAGCTTTAAAATGTTCTTTAAATTGAGAGGGAGTGATTGTAATTGAGTGAATAAGAAAAAAACACACACACACACATAAGGAGATTTTCAAAAGTTGTACTGATCGTACGGGATGAACCTAGTTCGTACAGGACGATCAAATGAGTTATCTCCTTATATGAGCAATGGAACGATCAGGGATCGAGAAAATTTTTCCAAGTCCTGATCATCCAGGACGAAATTATTTTCATCCCAGGACGATTTAGGCTTAGTAAAAATTTCGTTGAGACGAAATCAATAATAGTGCCAGGTTGACTTAGTCTCTGTAAGAATTTCGTCCAAACGAACTCAAAATCGTCGCAGGATGAATTCCTCCTGTAATAAATTCGTTCAAATGAAATTCATAATCGTGCCAGGATGAGTTGTCCTCTGTTAAAATTTTGTCCACATGAAATCCTGATCGTCCCAGGATAAAGTGAATCAACACTTCACATTCTGGCGACGTTCTGCACTTTTTGGGAAACGAACTATGGAATAACTGATCGTCCAGACGAACTTAGTTCGTACGGGACGATAATTGTGTACGAACATAATTCGTACCAATATTCATTAGGATCATTTCCTACACTTTATGTAAAATTGACTGAGCCGATCCACCTTCGTACGGGACGATCATTACGTGTTAACTTGAAAATTTTACAGTTTTGGATGGTTTTTCTTGTCTCTCCTATATAAGGTCCAATTTTTACTGCCACCCAATCTTTTTACTCATTGATCTTCGAGCCTATTGGAAGAAGAGTCAAGGAGAGAGTGTAAGAGAGCATTCAAAGGAGAATTTCTACCACTGGAGCGTGAAGACTTCGCTGGGTGTTCAAAGGTAAGAATCTCTACTTGTGATTTGGGATTACTTCACTCTTTTCTTTCTTCCTTCTAGATTTCTTGTGAGGAGATCTGTCAAAGAGATCCTGTTCTCTGCTGACACTTAGACAGTGTAAACAGACGGAGGGTTCTCTGCCCACACTAGGAGAGTGCGAACAGCCGAAGGGTTCTCTGCCCCACACTAGGAGAGTGTGAAAGTATGAAGAGTTCTCTGCCCAAACTAGGAGAGTGTGAACAGCCGAAGGGTTCTCTGCCCACATTAGGAGAGTGTGAAAGTACAAAGGGTTCTCTGCCCACACTAGGAGAGTGTGAAAGGACGGACGGTTCTCTGCCAACACTGGAGATAGTGTAAAAGGAAGACGGTTCTCTACCACACCGGGTAGTTGTGGAAAGAGAGTTTGTAAAGGCTTCTCCGCCTTACTTTGGGTGCAAAAAGAGAGACACTATTGGTATTAGTGCAATACTCGGAGGGTGCTTCCGGGGAGTGGATGTAGGTCTTGTTTAGACCAAACCATTATAAATCTTATGTCTTTTATTTTTTTACTGCTTTTTATTTTTCTGCATTTTTTTTTTAAATTGTGGTTGAAAATTTTTTTTCTAAAAATTGATTAAAGTTTATTTTTGGTTCAATATACTCAAGAGGGATAATTTTTTTTTTAAATTACCAATTCACCCCCCTTCCCACTTGGATAGCCTTGGGACATAAACTTAGGTTTAACAACCTAATTCATAGTGAACAAATTTCAACAAGTGGTATCAGAGCTTTCTTTCAAAATCATAAGTTTAAACTACTTTTAAATTAACGTGGATGGCTACATTTGGAAATCGAAACACACCTGAGGGTTACTCTATTACTAGACTTCCACTGTTTGATAATATACCTTTTGATTTTTGGAAAACATGCATGTCTACTTTCTTACAATCACTTGATTATCATATGTGGATCTTAGTCCAGGAAGGATATACTAAACCTACTAGATTATTTGGAGTTAGGGTTGAAACACCTTTTACAGACTGAACTGTAGAAGAACGTGACTTAGCACAACTAAATGCTAAATGTTTAAATAGTTTCTTTTGTGCTTTAAAATCTGAAGACTACATGCGGGTTTCCACTTGCAAAAGTGGAAAGGATATATGGGATAGACTGTGTATAACATATGAGGGGACTAATGAGGTTAAACAATCTAGACTTAATATCTTGTTGCATGATTATGAACTGTTTCGCATGAAACATAATGAATCTATTTCTAAAATGTACACAAGATTCACTCAAATAGTCACCTCTTTGCATGCACTTGGTAGGGAACTAACGAATACTAAAATAGTTAATAAGATTATTCGTTATTTATCTACTGCTTATGATGCAAAAATTACTATAATTACAGAGTCTAAACATCTAAACATTTATTCTATTGATAATCTTCTTGATTCACTTATTGCTTACGAGCAAGGAATTAGTTAAAAAAAGATTGATGCAGGTGAACCACGAAAGGAGAAGAACATAGCACTAAAAGTGGAAGAGTCTAAGAGTGAACACTCATAACCTGAGGATGAAGATGACATTGCATTAATGACTAGACAATTCATAAGCTTTCTAAAAAGGAAGCAGAAGAGACGCCAGCAATGGAATAGAGATAAATTTAATAGAAATGATAATGTTTCTAATGAAGTAATTTGCTATGAATGTAGGAAACCTGGTCATATCAAAAACTGAATGCCCAAAACTCAAAGCTACTCCTAGCAAGGAGATGATAGAGGAGAAACCAACTGTAAAGAAGGGGAGAAAGAAGTTTTAAAAAGCTTTCTGGACGGACTCTGCTTCAGATTCATCAGAGACTGGAAAAGAAGAGGAAGTCACTAATTTGTGCTTAATGGCTGACAATCTTGATCACTCAGATCAAGAAGAGAGTTGCTCTCACACAAGACCTCATGAGAGCATATGGTACCTGGATAACAGATTCTCAAAGCATACGACTGGAGATACTGCGCAATTCATAACGCTGGAAGCCAGGAGTGGAGGCAAGGTTACACTTGGAGATAATACCACAAAGAAGGTGGTTGGATCAGGTATGATTGGAAATCTTAAAAACTTTTTTATAAACAATATGTTATTAGTTGAAGGTTTAAAGCATAATTTGTTAAGTATATGTCAACTATGAGATAAGGGTTATTGTGTAAAATTTTTTCCTACTAGCTGCATATTAAGCCTAAATGGTAAACATATTTTGAATGGAAAAAGGGTAAATAATATTTATATGCTAGATTTAAATTGCTTTCAGTCTCCTACTGCTTTTTGTTTGAAAACTATTTCTGATGAAAAATGGTCATGGCTCTGCCATAGGAGACTTTGTCATTCTAACATGAAAAACGTTATAAGGATTACCCAAAAGAATTTAGTAAGAGGTATACCAAAACTAGACTTTACTAAAAACCACCTTTATTATGCATGTCAATTAGGAAAGTAGGTGAAGTCCTCCTTTTAGTCCAATAAGGATCTTAGAACTAGTAAACAATTGGAAATTTTACACATTGGTCTTTTTGGACCAGTTGGAACTGTGAGTCTAGGAGGGAATATATACGGATTTGTTATTGTGGATGATTACTCAAGATTCACTTGGGTTAGATTTCTATTTCATAAGAGTGAATCATTTGAGGAATTTAGAAATTTTTTGACTTGGATTCAAAGGAAAATAGGGAGTGAAATTATTTCTATACAAAGTGATCATGGAGGAGGATTTGAGAATGAGAGATTTGAAATTTTTGTAAGGAGAAAGGAATTGATCACAACTTTTCTGCACCTAGAATCCCTCAGCAGAATGTTGTAGTCGAAGGAAAAATAGAATATTAATAGAAGCTGCCCGAGCAATATTAGCAGAATACTCACTTCCTAAATATTTTTGGGCTGAGGCGGTTAGGACTGCATGTTATGTTCTGAATAGGGTGAATATAAGATCTAAATTAAATAAAATGCTCTATGAGTTGCTAAAAGATAAAACACCTAATTTATCTCATTTGCATATTTTTGATTGCAAGGTGTTTATTTATAATAATGAAAAATCTGCCTTAGAAAAATTTGATCCAAAATAAGATGAAGGAATTTTTATTGGATACTCAAGTGTTAAAAATCTTATATAGTATTCAATAGAAGAACTTTGGTAATTGAGGAAACCACACATGTTGTATTTGATGAATCTGGAAATATGGAAGAGCCAAATATTATAGAAGATGAAATTGAGATCAACTCTCAAAAGATTTCTAAATAGAACATGGAAAAAATATAAAAAAAATTTGGAGATAGAAAACCCTTTGCCTAGAGATTTGAGATTTTCTAAAAACCAGCCAAGAGAATTAATCATAGGTGAACCTAGTGAGGGAGTTAGAACTAGGAGAGAATTAAACAAGGAAGTCAATCATTCAGCCTTTATTTCAACTATAGAACCCACTAATATTGATCAAGGACTTTCTGATGAATTTTGGATATTGGCCATGCAAGAAGAGTTGAATCAATTTGTAAGAAATAAAGTTTGAGAATTAACTTCAAGGCCAAAAGATCAAAGTGTTGTTGGAACTAAGTGGGTATTCAAAAACAAAATGAATGACTCAGGAGTAGTCATTAGAAATAAGGCTAGATTAGTTGCTAAGGGGTATAATCAGATTGAAGGGATTGATTTTGAGGAGCCTTTTGCCCCTGTAGCTAGACTTGAAGCAATTAGGATTTTACTAGAATTTGCCTGTTTTAGAGGTTTCAAATTATTTGAAATGGATGTAGAAAGTGCCTTTTTAAATGGGATAATTAAAGATGATGTCTTTGTAGAACAACCTCCTGGTTTTGAAAAATTCTAAATACCCAAATCATGTGTTCAAGTTGAAAAAGGCATTATATGGATTAAAATAGGCACCTAGGGCTTGGTATGAGAGGTTGAGCACCATCCTACTTGAAAGATCTTTTGAAAAAGGAAGTGCGGATACAACTCACTTTTTGAAGAAATTTGGAAAGGATAAACTAATTATTCAAATTTATGTGGAAGATATCATTTTTGGATCTTCAAATAAAAATCTTTGTGATGATTTTTCTAAAAAAATGAGTAGTGAATTTGAGATGAGTCTAATGGGAGACTTAAGTTACTTTCTAGGCTTTAGCATTAAGCAACTTGAGGAAGGTACATTTTTTAGCCAATCTAAATATGTCATGAACATCCTCGAAAAATAAGAAATGGATAATGCTAAACCTGTTAGTACTTCAATGAGTTCCTTAGTTTAGTTGGATAAGGACACTATGGGAAAATCTATTGATCAAAAGAGGGATTATTGGATTTTTATTTTACTTGACTGCTAGCCAACCCAATATCATGTTTAGTGTTAGCTTGTGTGCTAGATTTCAATCAGATCCAAAAAAATCACATTTGACAGCAGTGAAAATGATTTTAAGATATTTATTAGGAACTCAGAACTTAGGAATTTGGTATCCTAGGTTTAGCTCTTCATTTGAAATTATTGGTTATTCAGATTCTAACTTTGCAGGCTGTATGGTATATAGGAAAAGCACTTCTGGAACATATCAATTCATTAGAAATTCATTAGTTTCATGGTCTAGAAGAAAACAAAATTTAGTAACCCTATATACTGCTGAAGTTAAATACATTGCATTAGGAAGTTGTGTGGCACAAGTACTTTGGTTGAAACAACAGTTTTTTATTTAGAAATAACTATAGGCACTATACCAATTTATTATGATAATACTAGTGCTATCTGCATTTTTAAAAATCCTATTCAACATTTAAGAATCAAACACAAAGACATAAGGCATCATTTCACAAGGGAGAAATTGAACTCATTCATGTTATAACTGAAAATCAATTTGCAGACATTTTTACAAAACCTTTAGCCTTTGATACTTTCAATATATTAAGAATAAGGCTTGGTGTGATTGACTTAAATACTTAAATAAAAATGTTTTTTGCAACATTGATGTTTGTTTATTAATTATTTTTTTTTATTTTTGTTTGTGTGATTTCTTTCCTTTTTTAGAGTGTGTGTTTTCATTGTTGATTTTAGTATTATTGTGTTTTTGATTCCTAGTTTTTGTTTTGAGTGGAAAAATAATTTTTTTTGGGTCATCATTGTCTGGGACGAAATTATTTCGTAAGGGAAGATTTGTGTATTATGACAATCTGTCAGATTTTAACCCGTTTGAGTGCAGTTTTTAATGTACTTCATTTGTACGATCATTAAGATCGTCAACGACGAAATCTTTTTCAAACTACGGGATGAATGAATGGAGCAGTTAAACGGATAAGACAGTTATTAATATGAACTTCATCTGTACGAACCTTTGGTTCGTCTGGATGAACACATGTCGGTTCGATGAAGGGGACGGTTTCAACTGCCATTAAAATGATCATTATTTCTGATCGTCCAGGATGAACACGTGTTTGTCTGTACGATAAGAGTGGTCAAAAGTCTGTACGAAAGGACACTTCGTAAGTCATGTTGATTACAAAAAGCCATTTCATTTTGAACGGATTGGATCGTCTGTACGAAATTTATTCGTACGGGATGAACGATTATTTCGTACAGGACAAAATTTTTTCATCTAATATGAACAAGTCATTTTTAATAAATAGGCGGGCTTTTTAACTCAATAGTCACTCGCTAAACATCACTTTCAAACCCTTTCTTAGTCTAGATCATTCTCAAATGGCCAGCTCTAGCAAGCGTCAAAAGGTATTAGCAAAGAAACCACATAGGAACTCCTCTGAAAATGTTTTGTCCAAAGCAAATAAGGATTCCTTTCCAAGATTTGCTTCTGCCAAAATTACACCTTCCCGAGTTTTTATTCAAGAAGATATTTCCTTTCAGGTAATGCAATTATTTTCTTCAACTCAATTTCGCTTTATCTTAACTCTCATCCACCTCTACAACGAAGAAACGTTCCACTACTTCTGGCCAGCATGTCCTTCAACTCTGACCACTCTATGATTTGCTCCTTTGTTTTCAAACAAAAAGTAGAAATCACTAAGCATGACTTAGGAGCATTCTTGAACTTAAGGACAGAAGGAGGTAGAGCCCATACCTTAATTACCAATGATACATATAAGTGGTATGAAATCAATAGGGTAATTAGAGGAAATGTCATAGATGAACATGTGGCTAGGGTATCTGGTCTAGTCAGAAATCCTCGCATCATCCAGCAATTTCTTAGAACTTCAATCATTCCAAAAGATGGTGATAGAATAAATATTACCCCACTTCTCTCTATGGTCACTTTCTTAATCATGAACAATGAGCCTTTAGATGAAGCCCAACTCATCATCGATTATATTTATAGGCTTTCCGAAATTGGCCATGCTGAACAAAAAAGAAAAAGAAATATTGCTTTAGGTCACTTAGTTACCTTTGTCTTAGAGAAGAAATATAACTTAGTGCATCCTTATCAAGAGTATGAAGAACCGCTCTACTACAACGATGCATCATTTAGAGCGATCTTCAAGAAGATAAAGGAAAATCACATGCTAGTGATACAGAAGAAGAGGCTGAAGATGTACCTACTCCTGCTAATGAACCAAATTATCAGAATTTGGTTGAAAGATTTGATCGACTAGAGACTCATTTTGATCAATGCTTTGATCATATTGAGGCTTAATTTCAGCAGCAGCAAAGTGACATTGGTTTCATGAAAGAGTATATTAATGAAATTAACACCAATGTGATGTTATTAAGTTCATACTATAACTTCTTTGGTGGTGTTCCTCCTCCTCCTCCTTCATATCAGGGTCCTCAGTGATTGTTGTAGTTGTTTCTTATGTTTTTCTGTAGTTTGTTTGTGTTGATTGTATCTTTTTTCTTAGATGTTTTGTATTGATATCTAGTTGTGATTGTAGAATCCTTAATTGATATCAATATATTTTGCTTTAGCTTTGAATTGTTTTTTGAAATATGTGTGAGTAATTATGAATATTATTAGATTTTTTAATCTTAATAGTGTTTTAACCTAAATTGTAAATTAAAATTAATTTCATTAAGAAATCTAATTATTCTAAATTTAAGTGATGCTTATAACTTGATATTATTAGAATTTTTAATTTCTTGTCTCTTATTTAGACTACATTATCTTTAATATTATTATTGCAATTTAGATATTTTCTTATTTTGTATTTCACTTTTCAAATAGTATTTATGCACTTAGAAAAATTGAAATTTTAGATTATTGATTTTGGAAAGAATTCAATTACTCTTGAAAATTATACAAATGTACAAAAATCAAAAAGGAATGCTCAAAAGTTTGCCCTGAGAAAAAGAGACACAAAATAAGCCCAAAAGTTAAAAAAAAAACACAAAAATGTGCCATAAAATTTATGAAGATGTGCAAAGCGTCACATGTGGTAGTTAATTCTTTCTGGAATCTTTTAATCTCTTAATTTAAAATGATCTTATGTTCATTTATAATTGACATTGAAATTTGAAATATAAAATTTTTTATTCATCCTTAGTGCAATGATTTTCTTTATCTTAGTGTCTAAATTGACTCATATCTTTGATAAATTCTTTTTCTTATCTATGTTGTATCACTTCTTAAATTATATGAAATTCTATGATTTATCTAATGTTTTAATTTTATTTTCATACCGTATTTCAATCACTTTCAAGATTAAATTATTAAATGAATTTCATACTTCTGCTTACATTTCAAGTCTTCTTTTCTTCTTCACTTTTTGTTGTTGTCAAAAAAGGGGAGAAATTGTTGTTTGTTTTATGAAGTTTTTTTTTGTATGTCATTTTGTCATTTTTTTTAATTGTGTATTTTATTTAAATTTTTTTTAAAACAAAAATTTTGAATTTATGCCTCCTTATTTTTCATGTATTCATCAATTCAGGTGGAGTTTAGGAGTTTCTTAGAATTTGAATTTCTACAAATAATAATTATTTTGCCATCATAAAAAAGGGGGAGATTGTTAAGAAAGTTGCTATTAGCATGTTTTACATTCTTGCAACTTATATTATTTTTTATGATTCCAAATATTGTTTTATGTGTAGTTATCTCCTAACACTTTTTAGAAGAATTATTTTTGCTCTTGTTTGTACTAATATTTCAGGAAAATCAGACTCCAAACCACGAAGACTTCAAATCAAATTTAGCATGCAATCTTTTGTAAATTGAAGCTTTAAATTATTCTTTAAATTGAGAGGGAGTGATTGTAATTGAGTGAATAATAAAAAAAACACACATACACACATAAGGAGATTATTCAAAAGTTGTACTGATCGTATGGGATGAACCTAGTTCGTACATGATGATCAAGTCAGTTATCTCCTCATACGAGCAATGGAACGATCAGGGATCGAGAAAAGTTTTCTAAGTCCTGATCGTCCATAATGAAATGATTTTCATCCTAGGATGATTTAGGCTCTGTAAAAATTTCGTTCAGACGAAATCTATAATCGTGCCAGGACGACTTGGTCTATGTAAGAATTTCATCCAGACGAACTCAAAATTGTCCTAGGATGAATTCCTCTCTGTAAGAATTTCGTTCAGACAAAATTCATAATCATGCTAGGAGGAGTTGTCGTCTGTACAAAATTCATCCAGACGAAATCCTGATCGTCCCAGGAAGAAGTGAATCAACACTTCACATTCTGGTAGCATTCTGCACTTTTTGGGAACCGACCTATGGAATAACTGATCGTCCAAATGAACCTAGTTTGTACTGGACGATAATCGTGTACGAACACAATTCGTACCAATATTAATTAGGATAGTTTTTGACACTTTAAGTAAATCGTCCGGGACGATCCACGATCATACGGGATGATCCATTACGTGTTAACCTGAAACATTTACAGTTTTGGACGATTTTTCTTGTCTCTCCTATATAAGGTTCAATTTTTATTGCCACCCAATCTTTTTGCTCATTGATCTTCATGCCTATTAGAAGAAGAGTCAATGAGAGAGTATAAGAGAGCATTCAAAGGAGGATTCCTACCACTAGAGTGTGAAGGCTTCGCTGACTGTTCAAAGGTAAGAATCTCTACTTGTGATTTGGGATTACTTCACACTTTTCTTTCTTCCTTCTAGATTTCTTGTGAGGAGATCTGGTTCTCTGCCGACACTTGGAGAGTGTAAACAGATGGAGGGTTCTCTGCCCACACTAGAAGAGTGTGAACAGCCGAAGGGTTCTCTGCCCATACTAGAAGAGTGTGAAAGTACGAAGGGTTCTCTGCCCACACTAGGAGAGTGTGAAAGGATGGACAATTCTCTGCCAACACTGAGGATAGTGTAAAAGGAAGACGGTTCTCTACCGCACCGGGTAGTGGTGGAAAAAGTGTTTGTAAAGGCTTCTCCGCCTTGCTGTGGGTACAAAAGGAGAGACACTATTGGTATTAGTGCAATACTCGGATGGTGCCTCTGGGAAGAGGATGTAGGTCTGGTTTAGACCGAACCACTATAAATCTTGTGTCTTTTATTTTTTTTACTGCTTTTTATTTTTCTACACTTTTTTTAAAAATTATGTTTGAAAAAAAACTTTTACTAAAAATCCATTAAAGCTTATTTTCGGTTCAATATACTCAAGAGGGATAATTTTTTTTTAAAATTACCAATTCACCCCCCCTCTTGGATAGCCTTAAGACATAAACTTAGGTTTAACAACCTAAATCATAGTGAACAAGTTTCAACAAGTAGTATGAGAGCTTTGTTTCAAAATCATAAATTTAAACTACTTTTTGTTAACATATATGGCTACATTTGGAAACTGAAACACACTTGAGGGTTACTCTACTACTAGACCTCCACATTTTGATAATATACCTTTTGATTTTTGGAAAACACGCATGTCTATTTTCTTACAGTCACTTGATTATCGTATGTGGATCTTAGTCTAGGAAGGATATACTAAACCAACTAGATTAGTTGATGGAGTTAGGGTTGAAACACCTTTTGCAAACTGGACTGTAAAAGAACGTGACTTAGCACAACTAAACGCTAAATGTTTAAATAGTTTCTTTTGTGCTTTAAAATCTAAAGACTACACACGGGTTTTCACTTACAAAAGTAGACAGTACATATGGGATAGATTGTGTATAACATATGAGAGGACTAATAAGGTTAAATAATCTAGACTTAATATCTTGTTGCATGATTTTAAACTGTTTCGTATGAAACCTAATGAATCCATTTCTAAAATGTACACAAGATTCACTCAAATATTCACCTCTTTACATGCACTTGGTAGGGAACTAACGAATGCTGAAATGGTTAATAAGATTCTTCGTTGTTTACCTACTGCTTATGATGCTAAAATTACTACAATTACAGAGTCTAAAGATCTAAACATTTATTTTATTGACAATCTTCTTGGTTCACTTACTGCTTATGAGCAAGGAGTTAGTCAAAGAAATATTGATGCAGGTGAACCACGAAAGGAAAAGAATATAGCATCAAAAGTTGAAGAGTCTGAGAGTGAACACTCATAACCTGAGAATGAAGATGACATTGCATTAATGACTAGACAATTCAGAAGCTTTCTGAAAAGGAAGCAGAAGAGACGCCAGCAATGAAATAGAGGTAAATTTAATAGAAATGACAAGGTTTCAAATAAAGTAATTTACTATGAATGTAGGAAACCTAGTCATATCTAAACTGAATGCCCAAAAATCAAAGCTACTCCTAGCAAGGAGAAGGTAGAGGAGAAACCAACTGTAAAGAAGGGGAGAAAGAAGTTTCAAAAAGCTTTCTAGGCAGACTCAGCTTGAGACTCATTAGAGACTGAGAAAGAAGAGGAAGTCACTAATTTGTGCTTAATGACTGACAGTCTTGATCACTTAGATCAAGAAGAGAGTCGCTCTCACATAAGACCTCATGAGAGTATATGGTACCTGGACAGCGGATGCTCAAATCATATGACTATAGATACTGCTCAATTCATAACGCTGGATGCCATGAGTGGAGACAAGGTTACACTTGGAGATAATACCACAAAGCAGGTGGTTGGATCATGTATGATTGAAAATCTTAAAACTTTTTAATAGACAATGTGTTATTATTGAAGGCTTAAAGCATAATTTGTTAAGTATAAGTCAGCTACGTGATAAGGGTTATTGTGTAAAATTTTTTCCTACTAGCTGCATATTAAGCCTAAATAATAAAGATGTTTTGAATAGAAAAAAGGTAAATAATATTTATATGCTAGATTTAAATTGCATTCAGTCTCCCACTGCTTTTTATTTGAAAAATATTCTTGATGAGTCATGGCTTTGGTATAGGAGACTTTGTCATTATAGCATGAAAAACCTTAGGAGGATTACCAAAAAGAATTTAGTGAGAGGTATTCCAAAACTAAACTTTACTAAGGACCACATTTGTGATGCATGTCAATTAGGAAAGCAGGTGAAGTCCTATTTTCAGTCCAATAAGGATCTTAGAACAAGTAAACCATTGGAAATTTTACACATGGATCTTTTTGGACCAGTTGGAACTGTGAGTCTAGGAGGAAAGGTATACGAATTTATTATTGTGGATGATTAATCAAGATTCAGTTGGGTTAGATTTTTATTTCATAAGAGTGAATCATTTGAGGAATTTAAAAATTTTTTGACTTGGATTCAAAGGAAATTAGGGTGTAAAATTATTTCTATACAAAGTGATCATGGAGGAGAATTTGAGAATGAGAGATTTAAAAATTTTTGTAAGAGAAAGGAATTGATCACAACTTTTCTGCACCTAGAACTCCTCAGCAGAATGGGATAGTCGAAAGGAAAAACAGAACATTAATAAAAGCCGCCCGAGCAATGTTGGCAGAATACTCACTTCATAAATATTTTTGGGCTAAGGCGGTTAGCACTGCATGTTATGTTATGAATAGGGTGAATATAAGATCTAAATTAAATAAAACATCATATGAGTTGTTAAAAGGTAGAACACCTAATTTATCTCATTTGCATATTTTTGATTGCAAGGTGTTCATTCATAATAATGAAAAACCTGCCTTAAAAAAATTTGATCCAAAATCAGATGAAGGAATTTCTGTTGGATACTCAATTGTTTAAAATCTTATAAAGTATTCAATAGAAGAACTTTGGTAACGAGAAAACCACAAATGTTATATTTAATGAATATGGAAATATGGAAGAGCCAAATATTGTAGAAGATGAAATTGAGATTAACTCCCAAAAGATTGATAAATTGAACTTAGAAGAAAATATGGAAGAAAATTTGGAGATAGAAAACCCTTTACCTAGAGATTTCAGATTTTCTAAAAAACACCCAAGAGAAATGATCATAGGTGAACCTAGTGAGGGTGTTAAAACTAGGCGTGGATTAAACAAGAAAGTCAATCATTCAGCCTTTATTTCAACTATAGAACCCACTAATATTGATCAAGCACTTTCTGATGAATTTTGGATATTGGCCATGCAATAAGAGTTGAATCAATTTGTAAGAAATAAAGTTTGGTAATTAACTTCAAGGCCAAAAGATCAAAGTGTTGTTGGAACTAAGTGGTATTTAAAAATAAAATGAATGACTTAGGAGTAGTCATTAGAAATAAGGCTAGATTAGTTGCTAAGGGGTATAATCAGATTGAAGGGATTAATTTTGAGGAGACTTTTTCCCCTGTAGCTAGACTTAAAGCAATTATGATTTTGCTAGCCTTTGTCTGTTTTAGAGGTCTCAAATTATTTCAAATGGATGTGAAAAGTGCCTTTTTAAATGGGGTAATTGAAGATGATGTCTTTATAGAATAACCTCCTGATTTTGAAAATTCTAAATACCCAAATCATGTGTTTAAAGTTGAAAAAGGTATTATATGGATTAAAACAGGCACCTAGGACTTGGTATGAGAGGTTGAGCACCTTCCTACTTAAAAGATCTTTTGAAAAAGGAAGTATGGATACAACTCTCTTTTTGAAGAAATTTGGAAATGTATACTCATTGTTCAAATTTATGTGGATGATATCATTTTTTGATCTTCAAATAAAAATCTTTGTGATGATTTTTCTAAAACAATGAGTAGTGAATTTGAGATGAGTCTAATGGGATTAAGTTACTTTTTAGGCTTTAGCATTAAGCAACTTGAGGAAGGTACATTTCTTAGCCAATCTAAATATGTTAAGGACATCCTCAAAAAAATATGAAATGGACAATGCTAAACCTGTTAGTACTCCAATGAGTTCCTCAGTTTAGTTGGATAAGGACCCGAAGGAAAAATGTGTTGATCAAAAGAAATTTAAAGGGATTATTGGATCTTTACTTTACCAGACTGCTAGGCTACCCGATATCATATTTAGTGTTTTCTTGTGTGCTAGATTTCAATCAGATCCAAAAGAATCACATTTGACAGCAGTGAAAATGATTTTAAGATATTTGCTAGGAACTCAGAACTTAGGAATTTGGTATCCTAGGTTTAGCTCTTCATTTGAATTATTTGTTATTCAGATTCTGACTTTGCAGGCTGTAGGGTGGATAGGAAAAGCACTTCTAGAACATGTCAATTCATTAGAAATTTATTAGTTTCATGGTCTAGTAGAAAACAAAATTTAGTTGTCCTATCTACTGCTAAAGCTGAATACATTGCATTAGGAAGTTATGTGGCACAAGTACTTTGGTTGAAACAACAGTTGATTGATTTAGGATTAACTATAGGCACTATACAAATTCATAGTGATAATATTAGTGCTATATGTATTTCTAAAAATCCTATTCAACATTCAAGAATCAAACACATGGACATAAGACATCATTTCATAAGGGATCATGTATCTAAGGGAGAAATTGAACTCATTCATGTTACAACTAAAAATCAACTTGCAGATATTTTTTACAAAACCTTTAGCCTTTGATACTTTCAGTGCATTAAAAACAAAGCTTGGTGTGATTGATTTAAATGCTTAAATAAAAATGTTTTTTACAACATTGATGTTTGTTTATTAATTAAATTTTTTTGGGTCATCATCATCCGGGACGAAATCATTTCGTACGGGACGATTTGTGTATTATGACAATCTGTCGGATTTTAACCCGTTTGAGTGCAGTTTTAAATGTACTTCATTTGTACGATCATTAAGATCGTCCAGGATGAAATATTTTTTAAACGACGGCACGAATGAATGGAGCAGTTGAACGGATAAGACAATTATTAATATGAACATCGTCTGTACGAACCTTGGGTTCGTCTGGACGAACACATGTCGGTTCGATGTAGGGAACGGTTTCAACTGCCATTAAAATGATCATTATTTTTTATCGTCCGGGACGAACATGTGTTTGTCTGTACGATCAGACTGGTCAAAAGTCTGTATGAAAAGATGCTTCGTAAGTCGCATTGATTATGAAAAGCCGTTTCATTTTGAACAGATTGGATCGTCTGTACGAAATGTGTTCGTACGAGACAAACGATTATTTCGTGCGGGATGAAATTTTTTCTTTTTGTGTGAACAAGTCGTTTTCAATAAATAGGCGGGCTTTTTAACTCAATAGTCACTCGATAAACATCACTTTCAAACCCTTTCTTAGTCTAGATCATTCTCAAATGGCCAACTCTAGCAATCGTCAAAAGGTATTAGCAAAGAAACTATATAGGAACTCCCCTGAAAATTTTTTTTCCAAAGCAAATGAGGATTGTTGCGGATCTATGGTTTATAATTTTTATGATAGCAAACATTCCTTATTTTTCTACGATTTCCTTATGTGCTAACGTTTCAGGTCCATACGATCAGACTGCAATTTGGAACCAGCTCAAGATTGGGTAGACTAGGTCTATGTCAGTTTGTAATCTTTTTCCTTTCATGAGTCTCTTGTATTTGGTGTGGCATCTGATGATTTATAACTTGGAAGATTTCCTTTTGTTCCCTATAAGATTTCTATTTTTGGTAATATCGGCCTGGATGATATTTATATCGTTCTGGACGATATGTCCAAAATTAGAAACCCTAATTAGGGCATCCTCATTAAGGAAGCCGTCATTAAGATCGGCCTGGATGATACATGTATCGGCCAGGAAGATAGTCTTAATTCAGAAAGAATCAACTACCATATTCAGGTTAGGAATTCTTTGTTTTAGGAAATTGGCCAGGACAATATTTATATAGTCCGGGCCGATCTAACTCAATTATGCCTAAATTGATCTTGTATCTTTGGAAAGCATTAATGGTTGATTGATACGATCACATCATCCGGGATGATCTTATGATCGGCCAGGACGATGTCCTGGACGATTGACTTCAGCCAGCACCAAATCAGGGCGATGATCAGGACGATTAAAATCGATTTTAAACTAATCGGCTGGGACGATCGTGAGATCGGCCAGGACGATATAACCAATTTTCTTCTAATCATCCCAAATCATCCCATGCCGTTGAGCTGAATTTAAACTAATCGGCCAGGACGATATGCCTATCATCCTGGACGATAATGTCGGCAACTTGCATTAAAGAGTTTGTTTTGAGAGCTTTTATTTAAGCTATGGCATGACAACTTTTGTAAGTGTCTTTGGCAGCCATTGGAGCTTCATTCTTGTGGGTGTGACTTGAAGAGAGAGCTTGAAAGGGAGAGAGGAAAGGGTGGAGTTTGAGATAGAGAAGATCCTGTGAGGGGGGGAAACTCAAGGGAGTGTGGAGGGGATTCCACACGGTTGCTCCGGCGAACTCGCACCTTAGTACCATCGGATTCAAGGATTGTCTCGTGGTAAGTTCACCAAAGAAGAAGATCTCTTTGGTGTCAAAGGACCCGGCGACTCCGCCGTACCGGGGAAGGTGGAAGTGATTTTGTAAGGGCTTCTCCGCCTAGCTGTGGGGGCTAAAGGAGAGTCACGATTTTAGTGCAATACTTGGAGGGTGCCTCCAAGGAGTGGAAGTAAGTCAAGGTATGACCGAACCACTATAAATTTGGTGTGTTCTTTTCTTATTATCGCTTCCGTTTTTATTTTTCTTCCACACTTTATTTGTGGTGATTTTGGTTTGTGATTTTATTTCTTTTTGTAAAGAAATTTATTTCCAATTCACCTCTCCTTTTTAATTAGCTTTGGGCCAGTTCTATAGGGCTTAACATCCCTAACGAACTTTCGAGTGCCATCTGAGCACTTTAAAGTGGTATCAGAGTAAGTTTTCATAAAATAAGTTTTTAAAAACTTTTAAATTTTGATCCATGGCTAATCGTACTATTGCAGAATGTTATTCAATCACCAGACCTTCTTTATTTGAAAATAAGTCATTTGATTTTTGAAAAACTCGCATGTCTATTTTCTTGCAATCGATTGATTTTTGCATGTGGCATATGATTTTAACTGTTTATTCATCACCAACACGTATTGTTAATGGAGTTAAAACTGATATTTGTTTTAATCAATGGAATAAGGAAGAACAACTGAATGCTCAATTGAATGCAAAATCTTTAAACTATTTTTTCTATGCTTTACATTCTGATGATTTTATCTTAGTATCCACGTGCACTACCGGTAAGGAAGTTTGGGATAAATTGCACACCATATACGAAGGCACTAGTGAAATCAAGCAATCCAAGTTGAATTTGTTAATGCATGATTTTGAATTATTTTCCATGAAACCTTTTGAAATAATCTTAGACATGTATACCAGATTCATTCAAATTGTAAACTCATTGCATGCTTTAGGAAAAGATTTTTTAAATTTTAAAAAAGTTAACAAAATTCTTCGATGTCTACTGGATAAATTTGATTCTAAAGTTGTTGTTATTTGTGAATCTAAAGATTTGAATGTATATTCTATTGATAATTTAATTGGCTCACTCATTGCCTACGAGAAAGATTTGGGTCAAAGACTTTTGGATGCAGGTGAAACGATCGTTCTATAAGCTGGAGATACAGAAAAAGATAGCTTAGTTGGTGAAGAATGCAATAACTTGTCAAGTAAACCACAAAGCTCACCAAAGCATAAGCAAAAGTAGAAAAAGGTAAAAATGGTAAGGATGTTCATATTCCTTCTGACGTTATTTGCTTTCGAAGTAGTAAACCTGGACATATAAAAAATCAGCGCCCTAATTTAAAAATTCTTCCTACAAAAGAAAAGGGCAAGGCGAAACAAACTTTGAACTGGGGAAATAATGAAAGGCAAAAAATCTCATGGGCAGATCTGGTCTCTAAAGCATCGGACTAGGAGAGAGAAAATGGTTAAAAGCCTTTCGTGTTTTTGTGTTGTGTTTTTATTTTTATGTTTTGTTTATTTTTGTTTTCGTTTTATTTATTCTTTGAAAGTTTTTGTTTTCGTGAAAGTTTTTTTCTTTAAAATCAACACAAACATTCATTTTTCTTAAAATGAAAAATATACTTCCTGATTTTTCTTGAAATCTTTGGTAAGTTGTGTTTAACTTCTCTAAAATAGTCAAAGGAAGGAAACTCATTTATTCTTAACTCTCAAACTCTATTTTCTAAAAGAGGTTATCATACTTTTTGATTTAAAATCTTTTTCATCTTTTAAATTAGTTTTTGAAATAAAATTTTTATCTCCCTACGTTTTATTTATCGCATAGAAATCTTTTGCAAGTTTTTTAATCTAACTCATAATTTTCTTAATCAAGCAATTCGCTTTGTCACTAAGATGGGTTTTCCTTTATTTTTTTAAGAATTAATAAAGGAAGCATATTCAAAAAATTGGCCAATTATGCCAAAAATAAAAGATGCGCAAAGACGCCAAATTGAAAATATATAATACACAAAGTGTATCAAAAGATGCGCAGTGCACCAACCAATTGTCAAGAGGCATAAAATGAGCCCACAAAGTTAATGCTTACCATTCTTGTACTTCTTAAAAAGCTTAAGAATACCCTTGCTACTTTCGGTACTTGAGTTTAAAAATCTTGATTCTTGATTCAAAAAGTTATACATTGATCTTCTATTGGATATATTTTATGAAAGGAGTTTTTGAAAAATTATTGTTTCTTTCTCTAATTTATTCCTTGATTTAGATCTTGAATTAAAAAGTTTTTTTTTGCCTTTTTAAAGAACTTGAGTTTGGATTATCAATCTCTGAGTTTCTAACCTTTTCTGGGCTATACGTTGTCAAATCTAATTCTACTAAATTTTTGATTAAAACCAAGAGGTAACGTTCTCATTTTAAGAATATTTGTTTTTTCACTAAGATCAGAAAATGTTTTTGTCTTCTATTCATTTTGTTTGTGCCTCCTCTCTTTTTGATAATGTCAAAGGGGGAGAACATATTATTGAATTTTTGTACTGTTATCGTGTTTGTGTCTTATTTTCAAAAAATTAAAAAAATATATATTTTTTCATCTCCCCTATTTTTAAAAGTGTTATTTTAGTAAGGGGGACATTAGGAGAAACTACTTTTTTTTAAAATTCAAATTAAATTATTTGTCTTCATCAAAAAGGGGGAGATTGTTGCGGATCTATGGTTTATGATTTTGATGATAGCAAACATTCCTCATTTCTCTACGATTTCCTTATGTGCTAACGTTTCAGGTCCACACGATGAGAGTACAATTTGGAACCAGCTTAAGATTGGGTAGACTAGGTCTGTGTCAGTTTGTAATCTTTTTCCTTTCTTGAGTCTCTTATATTTGGTATGGCATCTGATGATTTGTAACTTGGAAGATTTCCTGTTGTTTCCTATAAGATTTCTATTTTTGGTAATATCGGCCTGGACGATATTTATATTGTCCTTGATGATATGTCCAAAATCAGAAACCCTAATTAGGGCATCCTCATTAAGGCAGCCGTCATTAAGATAGGCCTAGATGATACATGCATCGCCCAGGACGATAGTCTTAATTCAGAAAGAATAAACTGCCATAATCAGTTTAGGAATTCTTTGTTTTAGGAAATCGGCCAGGATGATATTTATATAGTCCAAGCCGATCTAACTCAATTATGCCTAAATTGATCTGGTATATTTGGAAAGCATTAATGGTTGATTGATACAATCACATTGTCCGGGACGATCTTATGATCGGCCAGGACGATGTCCTGGATGATTGACTTCAGCCAGCACCAAATCAGGGCGATGATCAGGACGATTAAAATCAGTTTTAAACAAATCGGCCGGGACGATATAACCAATTTTCTTCTTATCGTCCCAAATCATCCCAGGACGTTGAGCTGAATTTGAACTAATCGGCCAGGACGATATGCCTATCGTCCTGGACGATAATGTAGGCAACTTGCATTAATGAGCTCGTTTTGAGAGCTTCTATTTAAGCTATGGCATGGCAACTTTTGTAAGTGTCTTTGGCAGCCATTGGAGCTTCGTTCTTGTGGGGGAGACTTAAAGAGAGAGCTTGAAAGGGAGAGAGGAAAGGGTGGAGTTTGAGAGGGAGAAGATCCTGTGAGGAGGAGGAACTCAAGGGAGTGTGGAGGGGATTCCACACGGTTACTCCGGTGAACTCGCACCTTAGTACCATCGAATTCGAGGCTTGTCTAGAGGTAAGTTCAATAAAGAAGAAGATCTATTTGGTGTCAAAGGACCCGGCTACTCCGCCTCACCTGGGAAGGTGGAAGTGATTTTATAAGGGCTTCTCCGCCTAGCTATGGGGGCTAAAGGAGAGTCACGGTTTTAGTACAATACTTGGAGGGTTCCTCCAAGGAGTTGACGTAGGTCAAGGTTTTACTGAACCAATATAAATCTGGTGTGATATTTTCTTATTATCGCTTTCGCATTTATTTTTCTTTCGCACTTTATTTGTGGTGATTTTGGTTTGTTATTTTATTTCTTTTTTAAAAGAATTTTATTTCCAATTCACCTCTCCTTTTTAATTAGCTTTAGACCAGTTCTATAGGGCTTAACATCCCAAACGAACTTTCTAGTGCCAACTGAGCACTTTAAAGGATTCCTTTCCAATATTTGTTTCTTCCAAAATTACACCTTCCTGAGTTTTAATTCAAGAAGATATTACCTTTCAGGTAATGCAAATATTTTCTTCAACTCAATTTCACTTTATCTTAACTCTCATCCACCTCTACAACAAAGAAACATTCCACTACTTTCTGGCCAACATTTCCTTCAACTCTGACCACTCTGTGATTCGCTCCTTCATTTTCATACAAAAAATAGAAATCACTAAGAATGACTTAGGAGCATTCTTAAACTTAAGAACTGAAGGAGGTAGAGCCCATACCTTAATTACCAATGATACATATAAGTGGTATGAAATCAATAGGGTAATTAGAGGAAATGGCATAGATGAACATGTTGTTAGGGTATCTGGTCTTGTCAGAAACGCTCGCATCATCCAGCACGTTCTTAGAACTTCAATCATTCCAAAAGCTGGTGATAGAATAAATATTACCCCACTTCTCTCTATGGTGACTTTCTTAATCATGAACAATGAGCCTTTAGATGAAGCCCAACTCATCCTCGATTATCTTTATGGGCTTTTTAAAATTGGCCACGCTGACAAAAAAGAAAAAGAAATATTTCTTTAGGTCACTCAGTTACCTTTTTCTTAGAGAAAAAATACAACTTAGTGCATCCTGATCAAGAGTATGAAGAACCGATCTACTACAAAGATGCATCATTTATAGCGATCTTCAAGGAAGATAAAGGAAAATCACATGCTAATGATACAGAAGAAGAGGCTGAAGATGTACCTGCTCCTGCTAATGAACCAAATTATAAGAATTTGGTTGAAAGATTTGATCGACTAGAGACTCATTTTGATCAACGCTTTGATCATATTGAGGCTCAATTTCAGCAGCAGTAAAGTGACATTGCTTTCATGAAAGAGCAGATGAATGAAATTAACACCAATGTGATGTTATTAAGCTCATACTGTAACTTCTTTGGTGGTGTTCCTCCTCCTCCTTCAGATTAGGGTCCTCAGTGATTGTTGTAGTTGTTTCTTATATTTTTCTGCAGTTTGTTTGTGTTAATTGTATCTTTTTTCTTAGATGTTTTGTATTGATATCTAGTTGTGATTGTAGAATCCTTAATTTATATCAATATATTTTGCTTTTGCTTTGAATTATTTTTTGAAATGTGTGTGAGTAATTATGAATATTATTAGATTTTTTAATCTTAATAGTGCTTTTACCTAAATTGTAAATAAAAATTAATTTCATTAGAAAATCTAATTATTCTAAATTTAAGTGATGCTTATAACTTGATATTATTAGGATTTTCAATTTCATGTCTCTTATTTAGACTACATTATCTTTAATATTATTATTGCAATTTAGATATTTTTTTATTTTGTATTTCACATTTCAAATAGTATTTATGCACTTAGAAAAAATTGAAATTTTAAATTATTGATTTTGGAAAGAATTCAATTATTCTTGAAAATTGTACAACTGTATAAAAATCAAAAAGGAATGTGGAAAAGTTCGCACTAAGAAAAAGAGGCACAAAATAAGCCCAAAATTAAAAAAAAAAGCACAAAAAAATGCCATAAAATTGATGAAGATGTGCAAAGCGCCACAAGTGGTAGTTACTTCTTTCCGTACTTTTTTAATCTCTTAATTCAAATTGATCTTATGTTCATTTATAATTGTTATTGAAATTTGAAATATAAAATTTTTTATTCATCCTTAGTGCAATGATTTTCTTTATTTAGTGTCTAAATTGACTCATGTCTTTGATAAATTCTTTTTCTTATCTATGTTATATCACTTCTTAAATTTTATGAAATTCTATGATTTGTCTAATGTTTTAATTTTATTTGCATACCTTATTTCAATCACTTTTAAGATTAAATTATCAAATGAATTTCATACTTCTGCTTACATTTCAAGTATTCTTTTCTTCTTCACTTTTTGCTGTTGTCAAAAAGGGGGGGAAATTGTTGTTTGTTTTATGAAGTTTTTTTTTGTATGTCATTTTGTCATTTTTTTTAATTGTGTGTTTTGTATAAAATTTTGAATTTATGCCTCCTTATTTTTCATGTATTCATCAACTCAGGGGGGGTTTAGGAGTTTCTTAGAATTTAAATTTCTACAAACAATAATTATTTTACCATCATAAAAAAGGAGGAGATTGTTAAGAAATTTGCTATTAGCATGTTTTATATTCTTGCAACTTATATTATTTTTTATGATTCCAAATATTATTTTATGTGTAGTTATCTCCTAACACTTTTTAGAAGAATTATTTTTTCTCTTGTGTGTACTAATTGTTAAGATAGTTGCTATTTGAATGCTTTACTTTTTTGCAACTTATATAGTTTTGATGATTCCAAACATT
>NW_021319083.1:15421298-15480984 GCF_001605985.2 Dendrobium catenatum | reverse complement strand
GACATTACAAATAGACTCAAGAAGAGAAAAAACAAAGCACAGACTGACTCAACCCTAAACCAACTTAATCTTGAACTGGCTTCTATTGTTCGTTTGATCTTCGATTCCCGAAAAGTTAGAAGTAACAGGCAGTCCAAGAGAGTTAAAAGTGTTTGTCAATCATCAAAACATAAGACTTGAAAAATAGATTTGCAACAATTTTGTCATTGAGATAAAGGCAGAGTGGTTTACTTCCTTTCTAAGTCCATGCTTAGTTCTAACACCTTTAGAAGGGTCTCCTAAGATCAGTTCTTTAGGATGACTCAAAGAATATCTCTAATCCCTTAGTAAGGTGTGTGTATGTTCTACACTTTCCTCCATATTTGCATTTTCTACTCCTTGGGTAATCTAGCCTACACCTTCAATATTTTATGGCTCTATACTCTTCTCCAAATGTTCAAATCCCTGGGTAATCTCTCCAACACCATCTTCATCCTCAACACTAGGCTCCTTGGGATCAGATTCATCAAACACTACATGAGTGGTCTCCTCTACCACTAAAGTCCTCTTATTAAACACCCTAAAGAATTTCCCTACACTCGAATATCCTAAGAACACTCCTTTATCTGATTTTGGGTTAAATTTTTCTAAGTATGACTTCCCATTATTAATAATGAAAATCTTACAACCAAAGACATGAAGGTGGAAAAGCTTTGGTGTCCTACTCTTAAGGATCTCATAGGGTGTCTTATAAAGTTTGGCTTTCACATTCACACTATTCAACACATAATAAGCTGTGTTTACCGCTTTAGCCAAAAATTATTTTGAAAGTGAATACTCAGCAAGCATGGCTATAGTTGCCTCAATTAAGGTCATATTCTTCCTTTTAGCTACCCTATTCTGTTGAGGGGTCTTAGGCTCTGAGAAGTTGTGACTAATCCCTTTATCTTCAAAAGGACTCCAAATCTATCATTATCAAACTCTCCCCCATGGTCATTATGGATGGTCAAGATCTCACATCCTAACTTTTTTTAATCCAAGTGGAGAATGATCTAAACTCATCAAAATACTCACTCTTATGTGACAAAAATTTAATCCAAGTGAACCTCGAGTAGTCATTAATAATCACAAATCCATAGACTTTCCCCCCTAAGCTGGGAGTACTAATGGGTCCAAACAAATCCATGTGAAGGAATTTTAATGGTCTAGAGGTGCTAATGTTTTTAATGGAATGGAAAGATAAATGGACTTGCTTCCGTAGTTAACAGTCATCCCAAAGGTGATTTTTTATGAATTTAAGCTTGTGGATACCTCTAACTAGGTCATTTTGGATCACTCTCCTAAGGGTTTTTATACTGGCATAACATAACCTCCTATGCCACAACCATGAATCATCAACATTAATTTTTAAGCAAAATAAAGAATTACATTCAATATTATTTAAGTCAAACATGTAAATATTATTAATATGCTTTCCCTGCAAAATAATATTTTTATTTGGGCTAATAATGCATGTATTTACCAAAAAAATTTTGATGAAGCCCTTATCGCATAGCTGACTGATGCTTAACAAGTTATGTTTCAGTCCATCTACAAGGAAAACATTTTCAATTAAAAGGTTCTTGAAATTTTTTATTATACCTGCGCCCACCACTTTCCTAGTGGTGTTGTCTACAAGAGTAACCTTGCCTCCAGCCTTGGCCTCCAGCATAACAAATTGATCGGCATCTCCAATCATGTGTTGTGAGCATCCACTGTCTAGATACCACATGTTTTCATGAGGTCTTTTATGAGAGCACACCTCTTCTTGATCCGGTTGACAAAGATGATCACCCATCAAGCACAAGTTTGTTGTCTCTTCTTCAGCTTAAATCTCAAATGAGGCAGAAGAATACTCCTCTTAGAAAGCCTTTAGAACCACTTCTTATCCTTGTCCTTTTTGAACTTAGGTTTCTCCTCACCCTTCACCTTACTTGGGTGACCCTTAAGTGTAGGATAATCTGAATTAAATTGTCCAGGCTTCTTGCATTAAAAACAAGTAACATCAGAAGAACTTTTATAATTTTTATTACTCTTACCTTTATTCAATTTCTGATGGTACTTGTGATTCTTCATTAGAAAGTTTTTAAATTGCCTCAAGATTAAGGCAACATTATCACTTTTAGACCCAAAATAATAGTGTCCATATTGTTGGCCTTCAGCGCCATAGTTTTCTCCTCTTTCTCTCACCTGCATCAAGCTGTCTTTGGTTCACTCCTTGCTTTTTAAGCAATGAGTGATCCAAGTAAGTTATTAACATAATAAGTATTCAAATCTTTGGATTCAATAAATGCAGTGATCTTAGCATCAAAGGAAGAAGGCAAACATCTCAAAATTTTATTCACTCTTTCATAGTCAGTTAACTCTCTTCCTAAAGCATATAATGAGGTGGAAATTTGAGTAAACCTAGTATACAAGTCAAAAATTAATTCAGTATGTTTCATATAAAAATTTCTTACTCATGCAACAAAATATTTAACCTAATTTGTTTAACTTTATTGGTTCATTTATAAGTAATACACAATCTATCCCAAATTTCTTTACCAGTAGCACAAGTTGAAACATGCATTTAATCTTTCAATTTCAAAGCATAGAAAAAATATTTCAAGCATTTTGCATTAAGTTGCACTAAATCCCATTCATCAAAAGTTGATTCAATAAAATGATGTTCAATTTTAATGCCATTAATTTCACGTGACAGAGATGAATAATCTTTTTTAACAAGCATTCACATACGATAGTGAAGCGATTGTAAAAATATAGACATGTGGGTTTTCTAAAAATCAAAATGAATATTGTCAAACAAAGGTGGTCGGGTAATAGAATATCCTTCCATAGTATTACAATTACCAAAGTTAGCCATTGATCGAAATTCAAAAGTTTTTAAAAACTAAATTTTATGATTCCCGCTCTGATACCACTTGAAAGTTTGACAGGGATGTAAAGCCCTAATAAACTAGTCCCAAGGCTAACCAAGAGGGGGGGGGGTGAATTGGTATTTTAAAAAATCTTTAAGCCAAAGCACAAATTTAAACCAAAGTTCACCACAATGAAATCAAAGTGTGGAAATTAAAAGCAGAAGAAGTAATAAAGAACACATAAATTTATAGTGGTTCGGTCAACTTGACTAACATCCACTCCCCGAAGCCTCTCCTCCGAGTATTGCACTAAACATGATGTTTCTCCTTTTGCCCCCACAGCAAGGTGGAGAAGCCTTTACAAACCTCCATTCCACTAACCCCGATGACGCAGAGAACCCAACTCCTTTTTCTTCCTCCATAAGCAGGTTGAGAATATAACTCTTTTTGCTTCCTCTTGAACCAGGCAAATAACCTCAATCAGATGTTGAAGTAAACCTCTCTAGAACCCCCAAGGAACTAGGGACGATGACCGGAGAAGATGACCATGGATCCTTGCTTGGATTAACCTTTTTAAAACCCCTTACAAACTCCCCCTCACAAGATCATTTCTTTCTCTCTCACTTACTCTACTCTCCTCTAGGCTCTCTCAGGTCAGAACATCATCAAAAGATACTATCTTAGGCAGAATAAGATGTCTTATATGAAAGTTCGTTAGAGATGTAAAGGCCTTATGAACTAGTCCCGAGTCTAACCAAGAGGGGGGTGAATTGGTATTTAAAAAATTCTTTAAAACCAAGAATAAATGTCACAAACCAAAGTCACCACAGAAAAAAAACAAGTGCGAAAAATTAAAGTGAAGAAGCAGTAAAAAGAATACAAGGTTTTATAGTGGTTTGATCAACTTGACCTATGTCCACTCCCCGGAGGCGCCCTCCGAGTATTGCACTACCAACATGACTCTCCTTTATCCCCCACAGCTAGGCTAAGAAGCCCTTATAAAACACCTCCTTTTTGCCACCCCTGCAAGGTAGAGAACCCCACTCCTTCTGCTTCCTCTTGAAGTAGACAAAGAACCTCGATCAATCACTGAAGTTTACCTCTACCAACCCTTCCAAGGACAAGAGACTCTAGGGAAGAAGAAGTGGAATAATGCTTGGAGCAACCCTTGTGAACTCCCTCATAAGCTCCCCCTCACAAGATCCTCTCTCTCTCTCTCCCTCTCTCTCTCTCTCCTTTAGGTTTTCTCAGGTCAAAATAGCAGCCAAAGATATTCAAAAACATTGAACAATAGCTCTTAAATAGAAGAGCTTCAAAGGAGCTCAATAATTGCATGTTGCCGACTTTATCATCCAGGACGATAATAATATCGTCCTGTACGATCAGTTCCAATCTCAGATGATCGGCCAGAACACCACTCTGAAAATGAACTGGACGATTAAAATTTGGCTTGATCGTCTCGGCCGATCCCACGATCATCCTGGATGATCAGTTCAAAACAGAGGAAAATCGTTCAGAGCATCGCCCTAAATTCGAACTGTCCGATCCTGATCGGCCAGAACATCGCCCTGAATTTGTGCTAGCCAATATTTATCGTCCAGGAGTAACTAAGGGTTTTTGAATATATCATCCTGGCCGATCCCACGATCATCCAGGATGATGTAATTATATCAATTCATACTTAATTGCTTCCTTGATTGCCAGATCAATTTAGGCATAATTGTACAATATCGTCCAGGACGATCTCACGATCGTCCAGGCCGATTTCAAAAAATATAGAATACTTATATTGATCATGGTGGCTATTTCTTTCTATTTTAAGCATATCGTCCTATCCGATAAATGTATCTTCTAGGACGATCAGTTAATTACGGCTGCCTTAACTAAGAAATCCTTATTAGAACTTCTATTTTGAACTCGAACGTCCAGGCCGATATAAATATTGTCTGAGATGATGGGAGTAAAAATAGAAATTCTAAATCTCTCAAGTGTGTGTGTAGGGTTACTTAACATCAGTCACTTTAAACATTTATAATTGATTAAAGAAAAGGAAAAAGGAAAATTATAGACTGACTCAACCCTAATCTACCCAGTCTTGAGCTGATTCCGTTTTACGTCCGATCTTTGAATCCTGAAAATGTCAGTAGTAAAAGGCAGTCGAAAAGAAGCAAGAGTATTTGCTAATCATCAAGACATAATCAATGAAACATAATTTAGAACATTATATAGTAGAGCTTTAGAATAGCTCTTAATTGCAACAAATGGACTTTATCATCCAGGATAATATAAATATCAACCTAAACGATCAACAAGCCAGGATGATTTAGGATGATAAGAAGATTTTTGTTCATATCATCCAAGATAATATGATATCATCATGTACGTTTAGTACAAATCATTAAATATCATCTAGAACATTGCCCTAAATGGATGTCTAGATGATGTAAAAATAACTTGATCGTCTAGGCCAATCTCATGATCATTATGGATGATTAGTTCAATTCATAACATATTATCCAGTGCAGTACCCTAAATAGAAGTAGGCTGATGTTTGATTGTCCAAGAACAACTAAGGTTTTTAAACTGATTGCCCCAGCTATTCCAGAGATCATCCTAGATGATATGATCGAGCAATTAAAACTTAATTGCTTTTCTTAATTACCAGATTAATTTAGGCATAATTATGGTGCATCATCCAGGATGATGTCCTGGATAATGACAAAAAATAAAAGCTACCTAAATAGATCTAGCGGCTGATTCTTTCTTATTTTAGCTTATCATTTAGGCTGATGATAACATCATCCAAGATGATGTGCTTAATGATGGTTTCCTTAACCACAATACCCTAATTAGGGTTTCTAATTTTAACTGATCATCCAGGATGATGTTTGGATCATCTCGAATGATGTGATCAAAAACAAAAACTCTAAAACAGTTAGAAATTTTTCCCCATGTGTGTCTGTGTAAGGTTACTTAGCGTCAGGAACCACATCATTTACAATTGAATCAGAAAAGGTAAAAGATTACAATCTGACTTAGCCCTAGTCTACCTAATCTTGAGCCTATTCAAATTACAATTTGATCTTGTGGGACTGAAATGTTAGTAGGTAAGGCAGTCGTAGAGAAACAGAAGTGTTTGCTATTATCAAAATTATATTCTCTAAAATCAGATTGATAATAGAACGTGTTGGAATTCTAATCTCTTAACATTAAATTCTCTCCAAGTCATTCCATTAGCTACTTGACCCTCCTCAAGTGGCACCTCAGTTGGCTTGACCAGTTAACTGGTCAAACCAATCAACAAACTTTCAAATGGAAATTAAATGGTTTAGTTTCCAATCACATGCTAATCCCCATACATTCCAAATCTAAAAGTTTAAGATGCGCCATGAGAGGGGGGTGTGAATTGGTAATTTAAAATTAAATCCTAAGCAGAAATACTTTTTTTGTAGATTTTCTAGAGTTTTAAAATAGGTAATTTAATTACCCGAGGTGGAAGCTAACAAATTAATAGCAATTTTATTGATGATGATGAAAATATAAATTACACAACACAACATTGATCTTATAAATTCACTTAGAAATTATAATAAAAATTAATACGATAAGAAAAATGTAGAAAATGAAAAACACACCAAAAAATTTGTTTAGTGGTTCAGTCAACCTTGACCTACATTCACTCCTCGGAGTGCTCCATTCCAGGAATTTGTACTAGCTAGTAAAAAGTGACTGTCCTTTTGCTCCCACAACAAGGTGAAGAAGTTGTTACAAACTCACTTTCACCAAACCTTTGATATGATGGAGTGTTAGATGCTATGTCACCCTCTCGGTGATGGCACACCAAGAAAATGAATACGATAAGAAAAATGTAGAAAATGAAAAACACACCAAAAAATTTGTTTAGTGGTTCAGTCAACCTTGACCTACATTCACTCCTCGGAGTGCTCCATTCCAGGAATTTGTACTAGCTAGTAAAAAGTGACTGTCCTTTTGCTCCCACAACAAGGTGAAGAAGTTGTTACAAACTCACTTTCACCAAACCTTTGATATGATGGAGTGTTAGATGCTATGTCACCCTCTCGGTGATGGCACACCAAGAAAATGAATACGCCCTCCCCGGGTATGGCCCAAACCCTTGGCCCCCCCCCCCCCCCCCAGAGAAGGTAGAGAACCTTAGATCCTTTTTCTTCATCCAGGTTAAGGAGAAGAACCTAGATGACTTAAACTTGGAGCCTCTTTCCATAGAGATCTCTCAAAAGACTCACCAAGGCCATAGGAGGAGCAAGGGTGCAGTTAGACCAGACCTACCATGTGATCCCCTCACACTACTTCTCCCTCAAACTCAAGCTCACCTTCTCCATCCTATCACAAACACCAATTTTCTTCAAAAGCTCCCTCTAAAAGTTCCTCCTTCACTCACATTCATCTCTCAACATTATTAGATAAAATATGATAGCATGTATTTTATTATAGGCTTAAAAAAACCCTAAAAATTCAAGTTAGCAATCACTATTTATACAATACAATCCTTGTTCGTACATTACAATCAGTTCAAAACAAGTCCCATAAATAATGATGTTAATGATCATTCAAAATGTACCATTCAAAATTTTAAGAACACATCTTACAGTACTTTCTAGAGATCATCTAGTACAATCATTTTAATTTCCTCTATTCATACTAGATTATTCTTGGTACAACTGAAAGTCATCTCTGTCACTCATCCCATACTATTCTTATCATACAGGATGATTAATTATTTTTATATTAATCATCCAGTGTGATATGAATATCATATTTTACGATAAGTTAAAAAATTATAGCTTTGTCTAGTATGATATTTGGGATGACCAAAACCATCTATGAGAGTCATTTGGTATGATCAATGTCATATAGTATGATTAGTTCAAAAATTATAGTTTCATTTGATATGATCTCTGGGATGACCAATTTTTTTCTCTGTTATTTATCTGGTATGAATAATGTTGTACAGTACGATCGACTATTATTAATTAAACTATAATTTGATTTATGGATTATGGGGGTTAATTTTAGCAAGATTTCAAATTTTTTGTTCAACATGATTAAGATCATACAATACAATTAGTTCAAAAATCAATTTAAAAATCTTTCTTAAATTAATCTTGTGGCTACGGCTTTGAGTCAAAAATAAATCAAACAGTACGATTATTTCATAGAAATTAATTCCCAGTTAGTTGTTAAGCCTATTTTTAGAGAATAAATCATACAGTATGATTGAAAATTATATGGTAGAATTTGTTAAAAAAAATTCTCTAACCTTGTGTGTGTGCATGGTCACCCAATTTACATTCACTCTTATGTGGTTAGACTCAAGAAATACAAAATAAAGAAAGTAAAAATTATAGACTCTATTACATCTAATTCTAACCAATCTTAAGCCTTCGAGATTCTTGAGTGGTATATATTTTACCTTAAATGTTAGTGTTCAAAGATAAAAGTAATATCTAAAATATTTAAGGAAGAATGTAATAATTTAATAATTTTTTTTTTTTTGGAAACCCACAAAGTGGCTTACATGTTATTTAAAATAAAAATTATAAGTTCTTTGTAAGAAACCTCGAGCTCACTACTGCTTGAAAGAGCTACACAGAGCTAAAATAAAAACTACAAGATCAAGGTTCCTACTAAGCATAAGTATAATGAAACCTAGATACATTCTAGGGAGGAAAAAAAATAATACCCAAAAAGAAGAAAGATTAATTGATTACATTTAAGTTCCATCCTCTTGCAAAAAGTTTTAGGAAGCATAAAACTAACACAAACTTGATTATCCAAAAACAAGTAAGAAATAAGAAATGAAAAGCACAGACTTGAAATGATATTATAAATTAAAGTCACGTCATTGATAAAGCTAAAATTGTAATAGTCCTTTAAGTAGATGGGATAAGCAAAAGTATGGCATATAATGATGATTGTAATCTTAACATAAACAGAAAGATAATACCAACTAATAAGTAAAAAATAGTTATAGAAATAATTAAGCTCATAAAAAAGTAGGAAAATAGAGGTATGAATCCAATCAAAGTAGACATTCCAAGAGTTGAACAAATAAGCACACAAATTTGAAGTAAAAAAAATCAAGGGAATTCAAATCAATATGTCTATCCATGACTTGAAGCAACCATATATAGTTGATAGGAATCAGCTGGGCTACATAACCAAAAAAATGCATAAACCCAATTGCACCCCTTACATCCAAGAAACCCATGATAACCATAATACCAAGAATAGCCTAAATAATAGCATACAAAATCCAACAAAAAAATTTGCTAAAATCAACCCAGCCAATAACATTATGAAGCATCTTTAAAGAAGATAACGAATTCAAGAGACCAAAAATGTTATTAGTATATGAAGAGACATTATAAAAATTACCCAAATACATAGCACTCAGACTAATTAACCAGTAAGCTATGGGTAACTGCTGCCTCCCATTAACCACCTTAAACACATCTAGAAGAAGCAAGACACAAAATATATCATAGCTGCAAATGAGATCCAACAAAGGTATTAGATGAGCATCATATAATCACATCAAGTTCAAAAGAGAATAACATAAAGCATAGAACTCAGTAAAAGCAAAATGTATAAACACAAATGATAGGATCAGGCTATAAAAACTAGAGCAGTAACCAACTAAAACCTCAGGCAAAACCTAGAGTAGCACACACACTAAACCATATCTAAATCTATCCAAACCATCAAGAAACCAAAAAAATAATAAAGAACATAAAATAAAAGATGGGAAACAATAAGTGATCAGTGATTGCCAAGCTAAGGAGAATAGTGGTAATACCAACAAAAAATATGTAGAATAATTCAACAATAGAATATATCAACGAATAAAAAGAACCATACATCATAATGGATGCCCGAGCAAAAAACTGTCTCAAATGTGTAGTATCAGATAAGTCAAGATGGCCAATGTTCACATGTTGCTCAAATCCAATCCAAAACCATCCTAGAATAAGATACAAATACATGAAATGGGTATAATTTCAATTATTCTGACATAGTAGCATAAATTCTAGTGGACAACAAGCCCAAAAAATAACCCCAATCACAAAAAGAAGAGAAGAAGTAGTCAAAGTTAACATAAAGGACTAGCATACCCCAAAAAAATAGGTAATCACCCAAAAAAAATTATAACAAATCTAAAAATGACTCAACCCATCACCATAGCCCATATTTGCATTCCAATTAGGAGAAGGAAGAGATGAGCATCAAAGATGAATAAGGACACATTTCAGAGGATGCACAATCATAGCAAGAAGATAGCCCAAGTAATATAAGCACAAAACGAAAACTAGAGACCTGCCAAAATTGAACAAAAAATAACAGCAAAAGCTGAGCACCACCAAAACAAGAAATTGGAATAAAACCCTTAGATAGATCAAACATAAGGCAAATCAAAGCGGCCCAATCTCACCAACCCCTTCAAGTTTTTAGGTAAAAAGGTAATAAAGTATTCAATAAATTCACTTAAATTGTAACCAATTTTAGCATGATAATAAGTATCACATTTCCTTCCCGATAAACATGAGTAATGAAGAAAGCAATAAGAGAAAGTCGTTACTTGATGTCTCTAATCAAATAAAAGAGTGAAAGGTTGGACAACATGATGCCATTAATATAATGAATAAGATGTTTATCATCAACAACAATCTAAACTTAAGAGATACCTAAAGAGATACATAAATGTAACACATATTATAGTGCTTGAATCTCAACTATAATCATAGTGTCAGAAGAAGAAGGAACCACAAAAGCAATGATAACATGTCCATTAGAGTTCTTAATAAGACTGTTGTAAATCTGATTTCAAGAAATATAATTTTGATTATAGCAAATATTTTTGTTTTTCGATGACTACTTTGCCTACTAACATTTCAAGTCCACAAGATCAAATTACATATTGAACTAGCTCAAGGTTAGGTAGATTATGAATGAGTCAGCTTATAATATACATCAAGTGTCTTTTACCTTATCTTGAATGTATTGTAAAATTGTGGGTCCTGATGCTAAGTAATCTTACACACACACTTGAGGAAAAAATTTTGTGATTTGGTTAGTGTTTTCTATTTTGATCACATCATCTAGGAAAATCCAAAAATCATCCTGGATAAATAGTTAAAAATAAAAACCCTAATTAGGGCATCCTAGTTAAGGAAACTATAATTAAGTGAACCGTCCTTGATAATATTATAATCATCTGAGATGATAGGATCAAATCAGAAAGAATTAACCGACAGATCTATTTAGGCATGTTGTATTTTTGGACATAATCTAGGTCATCATCCTATACGAAGTAGTGCAATTATACCTAAATTAATCTGGTAATTAAGGAAAGCAATTAAGGTTTAATTGCTCGATCATATCATCCTACATGATTGCAGGATCATTTGGGACAATCAGTTCATAAGACACACTGATTTTAGTATAATTCCTAGGGAGAGATTCTAGAGAGTGGACGTAGGTTAAGTTGACCAAAACACTATAAAATTTGGTGTGTTCTTTTTTATTATTCTTCGGCATTTAATTTTTGCACTTTGTTATTACTGTGGTGAATCTTGGTTTGATTTAAGAATATGTTTTTGTTTGAAAAAAAATTTAAATACCAATTCACCTCTAGCTTGGTTAGCATCGAGACTAGTTTATAAGGGCTTAACATCCTTAAAAAACTTTCAAGTGGTATCATAGCAGGATTCATAAAAATAAATTTTTGAAAACTTTTGAATTTTGATTAATGGCTAACTTTGGTAATCATAATACTGTGAAAGGTTATTCTATTACCCGATCACCTTGGTTTGACAATATTCCTTTTGATTTTTGGGAAACTCGCATGTTTACATTTTTATAATTGATTGACTATCGCATGTGGATGCTTGTTAAGGATGGTTATTCACCTCCATCTTGTAAAATTAATGGCATTAAAACTGAACTTCCTTTTCCTAAATGGACTTTTGATGATAGAGATTTAGCACAATTGAATGCAAAAATGTTTAAACTAATTTTTTTGTGCTTTGAAACCAGAAGATAATATGCGTGTTTAAACTTGTGCTATTGGTAAAGAATTTGAGATAGATTGTGTATTACTTATGAAGGAACAAATGAAGTTAAGCAATCTAGGTTGAATATTTTATTACATGACTACAAAATTTTTCATATGGAACCTAATGAATCGATTTCTAACATGTATATTAGGTTTACTCAAATTATTACCCCATTGCATGCCTTAGGAAGAGAGCTAACTAACTATGAAAGTGTCAATAAAATTTTAAGATGCGTGCCTTTTCCCTTTGATGCTAAGATTACTGCAATTACTAAATCTAAGGATTTGAATACTTATTATGTTAATATCTTACTTTGGTCACTCATTTTTTATGGGCAAGGTGTGAACCAAATATAACTTGATGCATGTGAGAAGAAGAAGGATAAAACTATGGTGCTAAAGGCTAATGATACGGATACAAATTTTTTTGGGTCTAAAAGCAATGATGTTGCCTTAATCACTAGGAAATTCAAAACCTTTCTAAGGAAAAATCACAAGCATTATCAAGAGTGGAAAAAAGGTAAGGATAGTAAAAATTTTAAAAGTTCTTCTGGTGTGGTTTATTTTGAATGCAAAAAGCCTGAACATGTCAAAGCTAATTGTCCTATACTTAAGGATAACTCAAGTAAGTGTTAAGAGAGTTACTATTTGCATGTTTTATATTCTTGCAACTTTTATAGTTTTGATGATTTCAAATATTATTGTTTTATGTATAGTGATCTCCTAATACTTTTTGGAAAAGTTGTTTTTTCTCTTGTGAGTACTGACATTTCAGGAAAATCAAACTCCATACTACAAAAACTTCAAATCAAAATTAGCATGAGATACTTACTTTATGGATTTAAAACTTGTATTTTTTTCTTTGAATTAAGTTTTGAAAGGGAGTGATTGTGATTGAGTGAATACATACACACACACTTAAGGAGATCATGAGAAATTTATACGGATCGTACGGGACGAACATAATTTGTACGGGATGATCAAGTCAGTTATCTCCTCAAAAGAGCAATAGAATAAGCAGGAGTCGAAGGAAATTTTTCTAAGTCCTGATCGTCCAGGACGAAGTGTATTCATCCCAGGATGAAATGTTCTCTGGAAAATGTTCGTTCAAAAACAAAGTGAATTCATTCCAGAACGAGTTACTCCTAGATTGCTATCATCCATGACGAAGTGTATTCATCCCGGGATGATTTTCTCTCTATAAAACTTTCATCCGAACGAACCTTAACTTCGTACCAAGATGAAGTGAACCGACTAAAAATTAAGGGTCGTTCTGCAGCTTTTGGGAACCGACCTATGGAATAAGCGTTCGTACCAGACTAACATAGTTCGTACGGGATGATGTCTCTGTATGAAATAATTTCGTACCCATATACATTAGGTTCATTTCTAACGCACTTAAGTAAAATCGTCCAGGATGATCATGATCGTACTGGACGATCCAATACGTATTGACTTGAAAATTTGTAGTTTTTGGACGGTTTTTTGTGTCTTTCCTATAAATAGTCCAAACTAAATTGCCACATAATCTTTTTGTCCATTGATCTTCGTGCCTATTAAAAGAAGAGTCAATGAGAGAGTGTGAGAGCACATTCGAAAGAAGATTCTTACTACTGGAGCGAGAAGGTTTCATTTGGTGATTAAAGGTAAGAGTCTATACTTTTGATTTGAAATTACTTCACTCTTTTCTTTCTTCCTTCAATATTTATTGTGAGAAGATTTAACAAGGAGATCCGGTTCTCTGCCGACACGAGAGTGTGAATAGCCGAAGGGTTCTCTGCCCACACTAGGACTGTGAACAGCCGAAGGGTCCTCTGCCCACACTAGGAAGGACAGTTCTCTGCTAACACTGGGGATAATATAAATGGACGACGGTTCTCTGCCGCACCAAGTAGTGGTGGAAAGTGTTTTTGTAAAAGCTTCTCTGTCTTGCTATGGGTGAAAAGGATAGTCACTATTGGTATTAGCGTAATACTCGGAGGGTGCCTCTGGGGAGTGGATGTAGGTCTTGTTTTTATCTAACCACTATAAATTTGGTGTTCTTTATTTTTCCACTATTTTTATTTTAACGTTTACAACTTGTGGTTGAAAAATCTATTTCTATAAAACTCACTAAAGTTAGTTTTTATTTCCTAATTTTAAGAGGGTAATTTTTTTTTAATTACCAATTTATCCCCCTCTTGGTTAGCCGTGGGACATAAGCTTAGGTTTAACAACCTAATTCATAGAGAATGAGTTTCAATAAGTGGTATCAGAGCTTTGTTTCAAAATCATAAGTTTTGACTACTTTTTTTATTAACGTAGATGGCTATATTTAGAAATTGAATTACACCCGAGGGTTACTCTATAACTAGACCTCCACTATTCGACAATATACCTTTTGGTTTTTGGAAAAAATACATGTCTATATTTTTACAGTCTCTTGATTATCGTATTTAGAACTTAGTTCAGGAAGGGTATATAAAACCAACTAAATTAGTTGATGGAGTTAGAGTTTCTTTTGTGCTTTAAAATCAGAAGACTACATGCGGATTTCCACTTACAAAAGTGGGAAGGATATATGGGATAGAGTTTGTACAACTTATGAGGGGACTAATAAGGTTAAGCAATCTAGACTTAATATCTTGTTGCATGATTATGAACTGTTTCACATTAAACAAAATTAATCCATTTCTGATATATACACAAGATTCACATAAATAGTCACCTCTTTACATGCACTAAGTAGGGAACTAATGAATCCTTAAATGGTTAACAAAATTCTTTGTTGTTTGCCTATAGCTTATGATGCTAAAATAACTGTAATTATAGAGTCTAAAGATCTAAACATTTACTCTATTGACAATCTTCTTAGTTCGCTAATTGCTTATGAGCAAGGAGTTAGCCAAAGAAAGATTGATGTAGGTGAACCACGAAGGGAGAAGAACATAGCACTAAATATGAAAGAGTCTGAGAGTGAACACTCATAGCCTGAGGATGAAGAAGACATTGCATTGATGACTTGACAATTCAGAAGCTTTCTAAAGATGAATCAAAAGAGATGCCAACATTATAATAGAGGTAAATTTAATATAAATGCCAAAGTTTCAAATGAAGTGATTTGCTATGAGTGCAGGAAACCTGGTCATATCAAGACTGATTACGCAAAACTCAAAGTCACTCCTAGCAAGGAGAAGGTTGAGGAGAAACCAATTGTAAAGAAGGGCAAGAAGAAGTTTCAAAGAGCTTTTTGGGCGGTCTCAACTTCATATTCATTAGAGACTGAGAAGGAAGAGGAAGTCACTAATATGTGCTTAATGGCCGATAATCTTGGTCAGTCAGATCAAGAAGAGGTATGTGACTTAACCTATGATGAACTTTTTGAAGTTTCTGAACACATGCATGATGTGTATAGGAAAATGAAGAAAATGGATGCTAGCCTAAGTTTAGAATTTGAAGAATTATAAAAGGAATATGAAATCCTTAGAAAAGATCATGCTTTAATTGATGACAACCACATAAAATTACTTGATGAATTTGATGACTTGAATAAAAAATATGAAAATTTAAAATCATCCTATGCTTAACTTGAAAAAGATTTAAAAATTTTAAGGATGAATCAGAGAGAAAAATTTATAGATCAAATTATACAAATTGAATTTTGGAAGATATGAATTCATTTTACAAATTAATGATAAAAGCTCTTGAGGATTATAGGATACCCCCTAAACTTGAAGATTTTACTAATCCTATTCTGTATCCTAAATATATGTAATCCCCAACTAGACAGATGAATGATAGAAGACATATGAAACCATTTTCAAAAGTCAAATGTAATAATTATGGATTGTTAGGATATATAGCACACATATGTACTTTGAAGATGAAAACTAATTTGGTGTGGAGATCCAAGATGCATAAACCTAGACATATATCATACATGCATCTGATTTTAAATTGCCAAAAGGTGAATCCAATCTTGTTTGGGTTTCCAGGTCTAACATTTGATATTTTTACAGGGTCGCTCTCGCACAAGATCTCGTGAGAGAATATGGTACCTGGACAACAAATGTTCAAAGCATATGACTGGAGATACTGCTCAATTCATAATGCTAGAAGCCAGGAATGGAGGCAAGGTTACACTTGGAGATAACACCACAAGGAAAGTGGTTGGATCAGGTATGATTAGAAATCTTAATAAATTTTATATTGAGAATGTGTTATTAGTAGAAGGCTTAAAGCATAATCTGTTAAGTATAAGCCAGCGATGTGATAAAGGATATTGTGTGAAATTTTTTCCTACTAGCTGCATATTGAGCCTAAATGGTAAAGATATTTTGAATGGTAAAGGGGTAAATAATGTTTATCTGCTAGACTTGAATTATATTCAATCTCCTACTACTTTTTGTTAGAAAACTGTATCTGATGAGTCATGGCTCTGGCATGAAAAACCTTAGGAGGATTACCCAAAAGAACTTAGTTAGAGGTATACCAAAAGTAGACTTTACTAAGAACCACATTTGTGATGCATGTCAATTAGGAAAGCAAGTAAAGTCGTCTTTTCAGTCCAATAAAGATCTTAGAACTAGTAAACCTTTAGAGATTTTGCATATGGATCTTTTTGGACATGTTGGTACTGTGAGTCTATGAGGGAAGGTATACAGATTTGTGATTGTGGATGATTACTCGAGATTCACATGAGTTAGATTTCTATTTCATAAGAGTGAATCATTTGAGGAATTTAAAAACTTTTCGACTTGGATTCATAGAAAACTAGGGTGTGAAATTAATTCTGTATAAAGTGATCATGGAGGAGAATTTAAGAATGTGAAATTTAAAGAATTTTGTAAGGAGAAAGGAATTGATCACAATTTTTCTACACCTAGAACCGCTCAGTAGAATGGGGTAGTCGAAAGGAAAAATAGAATATTAATAGAAGCCGCCCGAGCAATATTGGTAGAATACTCACTTCCTAAATATTTTTGGGCTGAGGCGGTTAAAACTGCATGTTATGTTCTGAATAGGGTGAATGTGAGATCTAAATTAAATAAAACACTCTATGAGTTGCTAAAAGGAATAACACATAATTTTTCTCATTTGCATGTTTTTGGTTGCAAGGTATTCATTCATAATAATGGAAAATCTGCCTTAGGAAAATTTGATCCAAAATCTAATGAAGGAATTTTTGTTAGATACTCAAGTGTTAGAAAATCTTATAGAGTATTCAATAGAAGAACTTTGATAATTGAGGAGATCACACATGTTGTATTTGATGAATCTGGAAATATGGAAGAACCAAATGTTGAAGAAGATGAAATTGAGATTAACTCCCAAAGATTGATAAAATGAATTTGAAAAAAAATTTGGAAGAAAATTTGGAGATAGAAAACCCTTTGTATAGAGATTTGAGATTTTCTAAAAACTACCTAAGGGAATTTATTATAGTTGAACCAAGTGAGGGTGTAAGGACTAGGCGTGGATTAAACAAAGAAGTCAATCATTCAGCCTTCATTTGAACTGTAGAACCCACTAATATTGATCAAGCACTTTCTAATGAATTTTGGATTTTAGCCATGCAAGAAGAGTTGAATCAATTTGTAAGAAATAAAGTTTAGGAATTAACTACATGTCCAAAGGATCAAAGTGTAGTTGGAATTAAGTGGCTATTCAAAAATAAAATGAATAACTCAGGAGTAGTCATTAGAAATAAGGCTAGATTAGTTGCTAAGGGGTATAATCAGATTGAAGGGATTGATTTTGAGGAGACTTTTGCCCCTATAGCTAGACTTGAAGAAATTAGGATTTTGCTAGCCTTTGCTTGTTTTAGAGGATTCAAATTATATCAAATGGATGTCAAAAGTGCCTATTTAAATGGGGTAATTCAAGAAGATATTTTTGTAGAACAACCTCCAAGTTTTGAAAATTCTAAATACCCAAATCATGTTTTCAAGTTAAAAAAGGCATTATATGGATTGAAACAAGCACCTAGGGCTTGGTATGAGAGGTTGAGCACCTTCCTACTTGAAATATCTTTTGAAAAAGAAAGTGTGGATATAACTCTCTTTTTGAAGAAATATGGAAAGGATATACTCATTGTTCAAATTTATGTGGATAATATCATTTTTGGATCTTCAAATAAAAATCTTTGTGATGATTTTATAAAATAATGAGTAGTGAATTTGAGATGAGTCTAATGAGCGATTTGAGTTACTTTCTAGGATTTAGCATTAAATAAATTAAGGAAAAAGTATGTTAAGAATATCCTCAAAAAGTATGAAATGGATAATCCTAAACCTGTTGGTACACCAATGAGTTCCTCAGTTCAGTTGGATAAGGACCCTAAGGGAAAATCTATTGATCAAAAGAAATTTAGAGGGATAAATGGATCTTTGCTTTACTTGACAGCTACCCGCCCCGATAACATGTTTAGTGTCTATTTGTGTGCTAGATTTCAATCAGATCTAAAAGAATCACATTTGACAGCAGTGAAAAGATTTTAAGATATATGTTAGGAACTCAGAACTTAGGGATCTGGTATCCTAAGTTTAGCTCTTCATTTAAAATAATTGGTTATTCATATTCTGACTTTGTAGGTTGTATGGTGGATAGAAAGAGCACTTTTGGAACATATCAATTTATTGGAAATTTACTAGTCTCTTGGTCCAGTAGAAAATAAAATTCAGTAGCCCTATCTACTGCAGGAGCTGAATACATTGCATTAGAAAGTTATGTGGCACAAGTACTTTGGTTGAAATAATAGTTGATTGATTTATGATTGACTATAGGCACTATTCCAATTTATTGTGATAACACTAGTGCTATTTGTATTTCTAAAAATCCTATTCAACATTTAAGAACCAAACATATAGACATAATGCATCATTTCATAAGGGATCATGTATCTAAAGGAGAAATTGAACTCACTCATGTTTCTACTGAAAATCAACTTAAAGTCATATTTACAAACCTTTAGCCTTTGATACTTTCAGTGCATTAAGAACAAGGCTTGGTGTGATTGATTTGAATGCTTAAATAATAATGTTTTTGCAACATTGATGTTTGTTTACTAGTTAAATGTGTTTGTGTTTTTATGTGTTCATGAACTTGTTGTGTGATTTTCTTTATTTAGAGTTTGTGTTTTATTGTTGTTTTGTGTTTTTAGTGTGTTTGTGTTTAAATTTTTTGATTGAGAACAAAAATTTGAAATTTTGAGTGACAATCATCCGGGACGAAATTTTTTCGTACGGGACGATGTATATAATGTGACAAACTATTGGATTTTGAATTGTTTGAGTGTAGTTTTTAGTGTTTTATTATCACTTCGTATGTACGTAGTCACGATCATCCGGGATGAAATATTTTTTAAATGATGGGACGAATGAATAAAGCTGTTGAATGGATAAGGTAGTTTTTAATACGAACTTCGTACGTACGAACCTTTGGTTCGTCTGGATGAACACATGTCAGTTCGATATAGGGGACAGTTTCAACTCCCATTAAAATGATATAAGTTCTGATCATCCCAGCACAAACACGTATTCATCTGTACGATCAGACTAGTCAAAACTCTGTACTAAAGGATGCTTTGTAAGTTGTATTGATTACGAAAAGCCATTTCATTTTGATGCTTTGGATCGTCCTAACAAAATTTTTTCGTACAGGACGAATTGAAAATTTTGTACGAGACGATATTTTTTTCGTCTGGTACAAACGTATTATTTTCAATAAATAGAAGGGCTTTTGAACTCAACAATCACACTCAAAACTTCACTTTTAATGTCTTTTGTACTCTAGATTCGCTTCCAAATGGCTAGTTAAAGCAAGAGACAAAAGGTTCTGGCAAAGAAACCACATCGAAATTCCTCTGAAAATTTCCTTTCTAAAGCAAATGAGGAATCTTTTCCTAGGTTTGCCTCTGTGAAGATCACACCCTCGAGAATCCTAATCCAAGAACTACTTACCTTTCTTGTAATGAACTTATTTGCCTTAACATAGTTTGATTTTATCCTTACCCTCCTCCATCTCTATAATAAGGAAACCTTCCACTTCTTCCTCGTCAACATGTCTTTTAATTTTTACCACTCTATAATCACTTCCTTTGTCTTCAAACTAAAAGTTGATATCATCAAGCATGACTTAGGAGCATTTTTGAATTTAAGGACAGAAGGATACAGAGCTCATCACTTGATCAACACTCATAATTATTCTTGGTCTAAAATTAATAATTTGATGAGAGGGAACAATGTGAACGAACATGTGGCTAGAGTATCCGGTCTAGTTCGTAATGCACAAATCATCTAGCATGTCCTTAGAACTTCCATAATTCCTAAAGCTGGTAATAGGATCAACATTATCCCTCTTCTTATTATGGTGACTTTCTTAATCATGACTAAAGAACCTATAGATGAAGCCAAACTAATCCTTGACTATCTTTATGGGCTGTCTGAAATCGGACATGTAATGCATAAGAGAAAGAAAAACATCGCCTTAGGACATCTTGTTGCCTATATTCTCGAAAAGAAATACAATTTAGTTCATCCTGATCAAGAGTTTGAAGAACCGCTCTACTATAATGATGAATCATTTAGAGCAATTTTCAAAGAAGAACCAAGTAAGACTCATATAGAAGAAGAACCAGAAGCTGCACCTGCACCCGCCAATGAATCAAATTATCAGGATTTGGTTCAAAGATTTGATCGCTTAGAGACTCATTTTGATCAACGCTTTGATCAAATTGAGACTCATCTTCAACAGTAGGTCGCACAGTATCAGCATGACATGAATTTTATGAGGGATCAGATAAATGATATCAGTACCAATGTGCTTATAATGAGTACTTACTTTAACATCTTTGGTGCTGCACCTCCTCCTCTTTCACTAGATCAGGGTCCTTCTCAGTGATTGTAGCACTTAGTTTTATGTATTTTCTATAGTTTGTGTTTTAGATGTGTTTTCAATAAGTTTGTTGTATTTTTCTTTAATTTAGATGTTTTGTTTCTGTATTAATATCCTGACCTTAAATTGTAATATTTTTTTAGTGATATCAATATATGTTCACGTGTTTTTGGATTTAATTATATTCAAATGTGTGTTAGACTTTATGACAATCATTGGATTTTTTATCTTAATAGTGCTATACTTTGAAGTGCAAGTCTAAATTAAATTCATTAGAAAATCTATTTTTAAAAATTTAAGTTCTGCTTTTATAACTTGATATAATTAGAATTGTCAATTTCATGTCTCTTATTTAGACTACATTAATTCTAATATTATTATTGCAACTCTAATGTTTTCTTGTTTTACATTTCACTCATCATTAAATATTTATGCACTTAGAAAAATTTAAAATTTTTTATTATTGATTTTGGAAAGATCAAAATTACTCTTGAATAAAAAAAAATGTACAAATATACAAAAATCAAAAGAAATGCGTAATGGTTCGCAAGTAGAAAAAGAGACACAAAATAAGCCCAAAAATAAAAAGATGCACAAAAAAGTGCCAGTAATTTACAAAAAAGATGCGCAAAGCGCCACATGTGGTAATTATTTCTTTTCATTATCTTTTAATCTCTTAATTCAAATTGATCTACTGTACATTTATATTTTGTATTGAAGTTTGAAATATACAAATTTTCTATTCATCCTTTTTGCAATGATTTTCTTTATCTTAGTATCAAAATTAACTCATGCTTTTGATATATTCTTTCTATTATCAATGTTATATCTCTTCTTAAATTCTATGAATTAATATGATTTGTCTAATGTTTAAATTTTATTTGCATAATATATTTTAATCACTTTCAAGATTGAATTATCAAATGATTTTCATATGCCTTCTTACATTTCAAGTCTTTTTCTTTTTTACTTTTTAATGTTGTCAAAAAGGGGAAGAAGTTATTTGTATCGTGATTTTTGTTTTTGTTGATTCATATTGTATGTGTGTGTGTGTCTATTTTTGATTTTGTTTAGTGTTTTGTGTATGTTATATTTTTGTTTTATTTTTGTTTGTTATATATTTCTAAACATGCCTCCTTATTTACAGGTGTTCATCAATTCAAAGGGAGTTTAAGAGATTTTTTAAATTTGAAAATTATATAAATAATAATTGTTTTGCCATCATAAAAAAGGGGGAGATTGTTAAGAGAGTTGCTATTTTCATGTTTTAGATTCTTGCAACTTTTATAGTTTTGATGATTTCAAATATTATTGTTTTATGTATAGTTATCTCCTAACACTTTTTGGAAAAGTTATTTTTTCTCTTGTGTGTACTAACATTTCAGGAAAATCAAACTCCATACTACAAAGACTTCAAATCAAATTCAGCATGAGATACTTTGTGGATTTAAAACTTGTATTTTTTCTTTGAATTAAGTTTTGAAAGGGAGTGATTGTAATTGAGTGAATACACACACACACACACACACACTTAAGGAAATCTTGAGAAATTTGTACTGATCGTACGAGACGAACATAGTTCATACGGGACAATCAAGTTAGTTATCTCCTCATAAGAGCAATAAAATGAGTAGGACTTGAAGGAAATTTTTCTAAGTCCGGATCGTCCAAGACGAAGTGTTATCATCCCAGGACGAAATGTTCTCTGGAAAATTTTTGTTAAAAAATGAAGTGTATTCGTTCCAGGACGAGTTGCTCTCTGGATTGCTATCATCCAGGATGAAGTGTTTTCATCCCGGGACCATTTGCTCTCTATAAAACTTTTGTCCGGATGAACCTTAACTTCGTACCAAGATGAAGTGAACCGACTCTAAAAAGTAAGGGTCGTTCTACAGTCTTTGGGAACCAACCTATGGAATAACCGTTAGTACCAAACGAACCTAGTTCGTACGGGATGATGTGAGTGTACGAAATCATTTCGTACCCATATACATTAGGTTCATTTCCAACGCACTTAAGTAAAATTGTCCAGGATTATCCACAATCGTACGGGATGATCCAATACATATTGACTTGAAAATTTGAAGTTTTTTTATGGTTTTTTGTGTCTTTCCTATAAATAGTCCAAACTAAACTGCCACATAATCTTTATGCCCATTGATCTTCGTTCCTATTGAAAGAAGAGTTAAGGATAGAGTGTGAGAGAGCATTCGAAAGAAGATTCTTACTACTGGAGTGAGACGGCTTCACTTGGTGATTAAAGGTAAGAGTCGATACTTTTGATTTGGAATTACTTCACTCTTTTCTTTCTTCCTTCTATATTTCTTGTGAGAATATCTGTCAAGGAGATCCGGTTCTCTGCCGACACTTGAAGAGTGTGAACAGCCGAAGGGTTCTCTGCCCACACTAGGAGAGTGTGAATAGCCGAAGGGTTCTCTGCCCACACTAGGAGAGTGTGAATGGAAGGACGGTTCTCTGCCAACACTAGGGATAGTATAAAAGGACGACGATTCTCTTCCACACCAAGTAGTGGTGGAAAGAGTTTTTATAAAGGCTTCTTCGCCTTGCTGTGGGTACAAAAGGAGAGTCACTATTCGTATTAGTGCAATACTCGGAGGGTACCTCTGAGGATTAGATGTAGGTCTTTTTTTGACCGAACCACTATAAATTTGGTGTTCTTTATTTTTTATCTATTTTTATTTTAACGTTTACAACTTGTGGTTGAAAAATATATTTCTATAAAACTCACTAAAGTTAGTTTTTATTTCCAAATTTTAGGAGGGTAAATTTTTTTTTTTAATTACAAATTCACCCCCCCTCTTGGTTAGCCATGGGAAATAAGCTTAGGTTTAACAACCTAATTCTTAGTGAATGAGTTTCAATAGTAAGGAGAAGGGCAAGGAGAAACCCAAGTATAGGAAGGACAAGAAGGAGTTCGAAAAGATATTCTAGGCCGATTCTGCATCTGACTCCTCTGAGACTGAAGCTGAGGAGAAGAAAACAAACTTGTGCATGATGGTCAGTGATCATCTTTATTAGTATGACTAAGAAAAGGTATATAAACAAACATATGATCAGTTACATGAAGTTTGTGAACAAATTAATGCAACATATAGAAAACTTAAGAAATCGCATGCTGATTTGAAATTAGAGTTTTGGAATTTGCAAAAAGAGCATGAAATTTTATTAAAAGATCACTCCCAAATTGATAGTAATTACATGTAATTACTTGATGAGTTTGATGAATTGAATAAAAAAATTTTGAGTTGGTCATTGACATGATTCAATAAAAGCATCCTACCCCGCACTTGAAATTATTTTTAAAATATATATTGATGAATCTAAGCATATGGATAACTATTTTAGAGTTGATAATGTTATTTTGGAAAGTGTTAACTCGAGGTTTAAAGCTGAATTAAATGCACTTGTGGAAATAGAACTACACCCATACCTAACCAAAGCCAAAACCTAGGAAGAGGCACTATAACCTGAACAGATTTGTAAACCCATTTCCTAGTGTTAGATGCTTTCTTTCATAAAAGGCCTTATGAGAGCATGTGGTACTTGGACAGCGGATGCTCACAACACATGACTGGAGATGCTAATCAATTCATTTCACTGGAGGCCAGAGCAGGGGGCAAGGTCACTCTTGGAGTTAACACCACCAGGAAAGTGGCGGGAGTAAATATAATTGGAAACTCCAAGAAATTTTTGATTGAAAAAATTTTGCTTATAGATGGACTAAAATAGAACTTACTAAGCATCAGTTAGTTGTGCGATAAGGCTTCATTAGAAATTTTTTTTGCAAACACTTGCATTATTAGCTTGAATAACAACACTATTTTATAGGGAAAGCAGATCAAGAATGTTTACATGCTTGATTTAAATAATATTAAATATGCTACTTTATTTTGTTTAAAAATTATTACTGATGATTATTGGTTGTGGCACAGGAGGTAATGTCATGCCAATATGATAACCCTTGGAATACTGACCCAAAAGAACCTAGTTAGAGGTGTCCCCAAGCTTAAGTTCTCCAAAGACCGCCTGTGTAATGCTTGCCAACTAGGGAAGCAAGTCCAATCCTCTTTTCATTCCATTAAGGATATTAGCACCTCTAGACTATTAGAAGTCTTTCATATGGATTTGTTTGGACCCATTAGCACTGCTAGCTTAGGAGAGAAAGTCTATGATTTTGTGATTGCTGATAACTATTCGACGTTCACTTGGATTAATTTTTTTTCTCATAAGAGTGAGTCTTTTGATGAGTTTAGATCCTTCTCCACTTAGATTCTAAAAAATTTTGATTGTGAGATCTTGACCATCCATATCGACCATAGAGGAGAGTTTAAAAATGAGAGATTTTGAATGAGGGGATTAGCCATAACTTCTCAGCTCCTAGGACCCCTCAGTAGAATGGGGTAGCTGAAAGGAAGAATCGGACCTTAGTAGAAGCTGCTAGAGCCATGCTTATTGAGTATTCACTTCTAAAATACTTTTAGCTGAAGCGGTAAATATAGCTTATTATGTGTTAAATAGGGTGAATGTTAGAGTCAAACTTGATAAGACATCCTATGAGATCCTTAAGGATATGACACCCAACCTTTCCCACCTGCATGTCTTTGGATGAAGGTTTTCATTCTTAATAATGGGAAGTCGCACTTAGGGAAGTTTGACCCAAAATCTGATGGAGTGTTCTTAGGATATTCATGTATTGGGAAATCCTTTAGGGTGTTTAATAAGAGGAAATTGGTGGTGGAGGAGACTAATCATGTAGTGTTTGATGAATCTGATCTTAAGTATTTTAGAGTTGAGGATGAAGATGGTGTTGGAGAGATTTCCAAAGGAGTTGAAAATTTGGAGAAGAGGGTAGAGTCCCAAAACATTGAAGGAGTAGGTGAGATTACCCATGGAGTAGAGAATGCAAATCTAGAGGAAAAGGTTGAACCTACACACACTTTGCCTAGAGATTGGAGATATTCTTAGAGTCACCCTAAAGAACTGATGTTAGGAGAACCTTCTAAAGGAGTTAGAACTAGGCATGGATTTAGGAAGGAAGTGAACCACTTTATCTTTATCATAATGACTGAACCCACCAACATTAATCAAGCCTTATTTGATGAGTTTTAGATCTTAGCTAAGTAAGAGGAATTAAACTAATTTATTAGGAATGATGTTTAGGAGCTTGTAGAAAGACCAAAGGAACAAAGTGTAGTTGGAACAAAACAGGTCTTTAAGAATAAGATTAATGATTCTAATGTTGTGATTAGGAATATGGTGAGATTGGTGGCTAAAGGGTATAACCAAATAGAAGTAATTGATTTTGAGGAGACCTTTGCCCGTATAGCTGGATTGGAAGCTATTAGAGTGCTACTAGCCTCTGCTTGTTATAAGGGATTTATGTTTTATGAAATGGACATTAATAGTGCCTTTTTAAATAGGGTAATAAAAGAGGATGTATTTATAGACCAACCCCCATTTTTTGAGAGTTCCTAATTTTCAAATCATGATTTCAAATTAAATATGTCCTTATATGGATTAAAAAAGGCACCAGGAGCTTGGTATGAAAGGCTTAGCACATTTTTACTAATGAGGGAGTTTGTTAAGGGGAGCATAGAAACCACCCTTTTTCTAATGAAAGTAGGAGATGAGTTACTCATTTTCAGATCTATGTTGATGATATACTTTTTTTATCTTTTGATAAAAAGCTATGTGATGATTTTTCTAAAGTAATGAGTAAGAAGATTGAGATGAGTATAATGGGAGAGTTGTCCTAATATTTGGAGTTTAGCATATGATAATTGGATGATGGAACTTTTCTAAATCAATCAAAATACATAAAGGACATCTTAAACAAATATGAAATGGATAAAGCCAAGCCAATAAATACTCCCATGATCTCTACTGTTCAGTTGGATAAGAACTCAAATGGAGAATCTATTGATCAAAAGATATACAGAGGGATGATTGGATCTTTACTTTACCTAACTACTAGCCGACCTGATATAATGTTTAGTGTTTGTCACTGTGCTAGACTTCAAGTTGATCCTAAAGAATCCCACCTGACTACATTAAGAGAATTCTTAGATATCTTTTGGAGACCCATAACATAGGAATCTGGTATCCTAGGTATAACACTTCTTTTAAGATTATTGGAATTTATGATTCTAATTTTGCAGGATGTAAGGTGGATAGAAAGAGCACTTCTGGAACTTGCCCATTCATAGGATAGTCTTTAGTCTCCTGATCTAGTAAAACAAAACTCTATTGTACTTTCCATTACTAAAGTTGAGTACATTGCCTTAGGGAGTTGTGTGGTCCAAGTCCTTAGCTTGAAGCAACAAATTTTGGATTTAGGATTACCTATAGGCACAATTTTAATCCTTTGTGACAACAATAGTGCCATCTGCATCTCTAAGAATCCTATCCAACATTTAAGGACCAAACACATTGACATAAGGCATCACTTTATTAGAGATCATGTGACCAATGGAGACATTGAGTTACACTATATGATAACTGAGAATCAATTGGCTGTCATCTTTACTAAACCACTAGCTTTTGAAACTTTCAGCATCTTAAGGATCAGATTGGGTGTGATTGAAATAAATACATGAACTTGATGTTTACTAAATTTGAGATCTTCTATTTTATTGCTTGTTATTATTTTTCTACTCTTTTATTTGTTTCAGATTTATTTGTTTTACTTTTTACTTGCTTTTGTTTATATGAACTTGTTATTGTTTTACTTTGTTTGTTTTACTTCTTAGGATTAGATGGGGGCATATAAAGAATATTAATAAAAAAAAAATTGAGAGTAACATTTTAGATCTTAAGATTTTATTTGTGAATGAGGATGTTAATGTTATGTGGGAAAAAGTGGCTACTGATATTAAGAATATTGCAAAAGATGTGCTTGGAGTATCAAATGGAAAAGCTCATAGTAGTAAAAATAGTTAATGGTGGAATCCAAATGTGCATGAAAAGATTAAAAATAAGTAGATTTGTTATAAACATTGGTTTAATTTTAAAAATTCTGATAATTGGAAAAGATATAAAGTGGCTCGTAAGGAATCTAAGAAAGCAATATGTGATGCAAAGACCTTAACTTTTAGTGATTTATATTATAGATTAGATACTAAGGAGGGAGAAAGATATATGCATAAGTTAGCCAAACAAAGAGATATGAGTAGTAAGGATTTAGTTTAAGTGAAGTGTATTAAGGATGAAGATCAAAAAAATACTTTTCTAGAAGATGATATTCAACAAAGGTGTATAAGATATTTTGCTAGACTTTTTAATAAAAATTGTGAAAATAAGATTGACTATAGTGACCTTAGCACACTAAATAAAAATAAAGATTTTTGTTTTTATTGGTGTATTAGTAAAACTTAAGTTAGAGAGGCTTTAAAGAAAATGAAGGGTGGAAAAGCTATTGGACCTGATGATATTCCAATAGAGGTGTGGAAATGCTTAGGAGATGAAGGAATTTCTTGGCTTACTAAACTTTTTAACACTATTTTGAAGACTAAAAAGATGCCAGATGAGTGAAGAATGAGTGTGTTAATTCCTATTTTTAAGAATAAAGGTGATGCAAAAAATTGTGCGAATTATAGAGGAATTAAGTTAAAGTGTCATAATTTAAAACTATGGGAGCGAGTTATAAAGCATAGGTTGTGGCATGATACTAATGTTTCTCAAAATCAATTAGGATTTATGCCGAGTAGGTCGACTATTGAATCCATACATTTATTAAGAGGTTTGATGGAGAAATATAGAGAAAAAAAAGTTGGATCTACATATGATATTTATTGATTTAGTAAAAGTATATGATAAAGTTCCAAAAGAAGTGCTATGGAGAGTTCTTGAAAAGAAAGGAGTTAACAATGCTTATATTCAAATCATTAAAGATATTTATGTAGGAGCTTTTACTTGTGTCCAAACACAAGGTGGTTTGACCAAGTATTTCCCTATTTCGGTTGGGTTACATCAAGGATCAGCCTTAAGCCCATATCTTTTTGATTTAGTCATGGATGTTCTCACTAGACATTTGCAAGAGGATGTACCATGGTGTATACTTTTTGCTGATGATATTCTTCTTATTGATAAGACTAAAGAGGGAGTTAAAAGTAAATTTGAATTATGGAGGTCAACATTAGAGACTAAAGGTTTTCGCTTGAGTAGATCTAAAATTGAATATATGGAGTGTAATTTTAGTAATAATAGACTGAGTGAGGTGATTGTGACTTTGGGCGATCAAGCCATTAACAAGAGTACATGTTTTAGATATCTTGGATCTATTGTTCAGAGTGATGGTGAAATAGATTGGGATGTTATTAACAGAATTCAAGTTGGATGGTTGAAGTGGAGGAATGCAATGGGCCTATTGTGTGATAGAAAAGTACCTCTCAAACTTAATGGAAAATTCTATAAGATGGTAGTGAGGCCTACAATGCTTTATGGTGCTGAATGTTAGCCATTAAAAGAGAAGCATAATACTAAGTTAAGTGTGGTAGCAATGGGGATGCTCAGGTGGATGAGTGGCATTACCCTTAGAGATATGATACAAAATGAGCATATATGTGAAAAGGTTGGAGTAGCTCCAGTAGAGGATAAGATTAGAAAGAGTCACCTTAGATGGTTTGGTCACATAAAATGGTGTCCTCACAAAGACCCGGTTAGGATAGTGGAGGTATTAGATTTGACTTATGTTAAGAAAGGTAGAATGAGACCTAAAAGATTTGGTTAGAAAATATTAGGAATGGCCTTTCCTTATTAGATTTTAACGAGAATTTGACCTTTAATAGGACATAACATAGAAAAAGGATTCATGTAGTCGACCCCATATAGTGGGATAAAGGCTCGATGTTGTTGTTATTGTACTTTTTACTTGCTTTTATTTTTTATGTTTTATTTCTACTATTTTAGTTTTTCTTCTTTTCTTTGTGATCATAGCTGAAATGATATTTTATTCCTTGTTGTTGTTTTTGAAAATTTGTAGTCAATGTTTTACATCTCTAAATTAGTTAAAGGGAGAAACACCATTGATTGTTTCCTGTCCACTATTATCCTTTAGTGGTGTAATTTTCTTTTTTAAAAAAAGTCTATCTCAAATTAACTACTGAACTTTGTAATTGAGATTTTTTTTTTTATCTTGCTACAGTAATCTATCTTATATATATATATATATAGTAATCTATTATATATATATAATGTTCAAAGTCATTATATTACTTTCAAAATTCTTTGAAATCTTGTCATTGAATTTATTCTTCTTTATATTAAATGGTGAGTTTTTCTTCTCTAATATATGGAAGATATAATCATAATTGAGAGTATTTAATAATTTTGAAAGGGATCTTGCTTACAAAAATATCAAGGGCATAAAATGAGCCCCAAAAAGAAGAAGAATTTAAAAGATGTGCAATGACTGCCAAAAAATTTGAAAGATACACAAAGTGTATCAAAAATCGAAAGATATGCAAAGTGAACCAGCGCAATGACTGCCAAAAGTTTTTTTGAAAGATACACAAAGTGTGTCAAAAATCAAAAGATGCGCAAAGTGCGCCAATAAATTAACAGGAGGCATAAAATAAGCACAAAAAAGATAAGCCAAACCTTTAAATCTTAGAAGAATTCATGTGTCACTTGATATTGTCAAAGGCTTGATTTTGAATTTCACGATTGTGACAAATTACTTTAATATATTATTCCATAAGATTTTTTTTTTTTGAAACGGAATTTTGAATGGATCTCCTTTTCTTTTCCAATTGGTTTTTTTAGGTTACATCTTTTGTTTTCAAAACGCAATTTTGCTCCGAGAGAAGTTTGAGCAAGGGTTAACAGTATCGACAATTCTACCATTTTTTGAATTTCGATGATATTAACTCATTATTCTTATAAATTATTAATTCAATCACATGGAGACTTTATTATATTAATGTCTTGAAAAAAAAAACTTTGTTTTCATTCTTCTTTTTTATCTTCTGTTCTGCTTTTCTCTTTATTTCTTTTCTGGTTTTCCTCCTCTTTTTGTTATGTCAAAAGGGGGAGTAGTGGGCAGTAGTTGAGTTGTTACGTCATACTATTTTACTTTTGTTTGTGTTTTATTTAGTTTTGATTATTTGATTGTTTGCTATCATAAAAAAGGGGGAGATTATTATAAATCTGATTTCGTGGAATATAATTTTAATAATAGTAAACATTTCTATTTTTCTATGACTACCTTGACTACTAAAATTTCAAGTCTACAAGATCAAATTGCAATTCAAACTAGCTTAAGATTAGGTAGATTAGGATTGAGTCAGATTGTAATGTACATCAAGTGTCTTTTACCTTTTCTTGAGTCCATTATAACATTGTGGGTCATAATGCTAAGTAACCTAGCACACACACATTTGAGGGAAAAATTATGTTTGTTGGTTAGTGTTTTTTTTTTTATTTTGATCACATCATTCGGGATAATCTAAAAATTATCCTAGATGATAAGTTAAAAATAGAAACCCTAATTAGGGCATCCTAGTTAAGGCAACCACAATTAAGCAAATCATCCTAGATGATATTATAATTGTTTGTGATGATAGGCTCAAATTAGAAAGAATTAGCCACTAGATCTATTTAGGCATGTTTTATTTTTAGACATCATCCTGGATGATGCCATACAATTATGCCTAAATTAATTTGGTAATTAAGGAAAGTAATTAAGGTTTGATTGCTCAATCATATTTTCTTTGACAATCATAGGATTGCACGAGATGATCAGTTCACAAACCATAGTTTTTTCTAGATGATCAATAATCTTACTGGCTCCATTCAGGGCGTTGCTCTGGATAATATGTACTGAATTAAACTAGTATGATCGTAAGATTGGCCTAAATGATAAAGTTATTTTTCATCATCGAGATATCCATTCAGGGCGATGTTTTTGATGATATTTGTCATTTTGTACTAATCGGCCTGGACAATCATTAGATTATTCTGGATGATCTAGTTATTTTTCCATCATCTAAACATCTATCCAGGATGATGGTCTAGATAATATTTGAAGACTTAAACTAATTGTACAGGACAATATCATTTCATCCTGGATGATTTGAGCAAAGTAAGACCGGACTCTTCCAAATCATCCTGGCTGATTGAGCTAAATCTGAAATGATCATACCGGATGATTGGTGGATCATCCTAGATGATTTTTAACATTTAGTTGCTAATTAGGGCTAATTTGGAGACCTTGTTTAAAAGATATATTATTTTCTCAAGTGAAGATCTTTCACTATTGTCCTGACCTGAGAGAGACAAGAGGAGAGGGAGAGCAAGGGAGAGAGAGAGAGGATCTTCTGAGGGGGAGTTTATGAGGGATTTCACAATGGTTGTTCCAAGCAAGGATCCAGTCATCTTCTTTGATCATTGTCCCTGGTTCCTTGGAGGATCAAGAGTGCTCTACTTCAATAACTGATCAAGGTTCTCTTCCTTCTTCTGGAGGAAGCAAAAGGAGTTGGGTTCTCTGGCTACTTCTGGTGGAAGCAAAAGGAGTTGGGTTCTCTTCCTCACCTGGGTTAGTGGAAAGGAGTTTTTGTACATGCTTCTCCACCTTGCTGTAGAGGAAAAAGAAGAGATACTGAGTTTAGTGCAATACCCGGAGGAGAGCCTCTAGGGACTAGACGTAGGTCAAGTTGATCAAACTACTATAAAATATTATGTGTCTTTCTTATTATTCTTCCGCTTTTAATTTCTGCACTTGATTTCTCTTGTGGTGAACCTTGGTTTGATTTAATATTGTGTTTTTGTTTGGAGAAATTTTTAAATACCTTTCACCCCTCACCTCTTGGTTAGCCTCGGGACTAGTTCATAAGGGCTTAACATCTCTGAAGAACATTCACAGTTCACCATAATATTATTTGTCATCATTAAAATCACATACTAGGGACCCTAGATTGTAATAATCTTTCACTTTTTGATTATGTCAAATAATGTAAGTTGATATGAATGATAAACATTATTTCTTTCTAAGATCCCCCTCACTAGATGATGGATTTAAAAAATTTGGAGTGCAAATATTTTTTTTAATAGAAAAAAAAATAGAATACAAAGTAACATAAATAGTAAGATTATATTAAAACAACAAAACATAAATTTTATTCCCCTTTTGAAATCACCATGAAAAAGAGGTACTCAAAAATAAAGAAAATAGTACAAAAAAAGCACAATAGACAAAGATTGCTGTAAATGTGGACCCTGATCGGATAGTGGTGGTGGTGGCTGAAAAAATTGATGGATGGAGATAAATTGATTATCTATCAAGGTAAATCTTTCTCCAAACCATCGCATGTCATCCACATACTATTGTTAGTGTTGTATATGATAGTCCAATAAAATTTCTAGTCAATCGAGCTATTGAATAATGTCTTCTTGAGGGTAGACACGGTAGGCAAGTGTAGATGATGGTTTTGGTGTTGGTGGAGGTCCTCCTATAGAAGAAGCTTCCCCCTCTTCATCAATATCTGGCTCAACATGCTCTTTCCCCTAATGAAAAAAGGATACATAAAGTGACATCCATATATAAAATTGGGACATTATCGAGTGGAGAAGGAAAAGTGAGTTTGTATTTATGGTGAAGGATATATCCTATGAAGTGTCCTAAGGCTACATTTCATTTTCTATAGGTGTTTCAATGTTGAATATGAGTCATGTTATAGAAATAGTTGAGAATTTATTATGCTTCCTCAAATTATATATTCAACATTATGAGGTAAGTGACGATGGAGAGAAGTGGGATTATGTTAACCCAATCTCCAGCTTTGGGTATAATAGAAGTTCGAAGTACATGTTGGATTATATAGGTATTTTTATTTGAAGTTTGGAAAAGGGGTTGGTATTGATTTGAAGGCATATTCCTAATGGTTATGTTATTAGCAGTCCAGTCAAACTCATGGGAGATTAAGGATTGAGGGCAAGGTCCTTTATTAGAGAGACCTAACTTTTTTGCTAAATCAGCTTTAGGGTTTTCTATATTTTAATAGAAAATAAAGGAGGTCATGGTATAGACTTCTAGATTCATCCTAAGATTGGTTAAGAATTCATACAGAAGTTCAAAATTGAAAGTAAAAGCTAAGGTATGGAGGAATTAAAGGGCAGTGGAGGTGAAAAGGCTCATCACCTCAAACTTTAGGGTATGTTGGTTTAACATGTTGGAGGGGGTTGATTTTTTCCTCTTTATACTTATGATACACATCTTCATCCTGTGTAGAGTGGAATTGATCATCAAATTGATGAAAGGAGGAGAAGCTCTCCTGAGTCATTCTTCCATATTTGCTTCCACCGGCCATTAAGTATGAAGGTCTAGAAAGTAGAAATTTGAAGAACATTTGAGTGAATTGAACTACCTAACACTCTAATTCATAGAAGGAAGTATTTATTTTGTCTAAGGAAGGTTCCATCATCTAACTATTTTATACTAAATCCAATAAAAAATTAAGTTCTCCAATCAACTCATTTCAAACTGTTAGCTCATGGTTTTTGAAAGTTCATCACAAATGTTTTTATTTGATGATCTAGACATAACACCATCAATATAGATTTGGCTGATGAGCAAATATTCTCCTTATTTCTTTAGGAATAGGGTGGTTTCTACACTACCCTAAGCAAAACCTCTAGCTAGAAGGAATTAACTCAACCTTTCATACTGGGCTCTAGGTGCTTGTTGCAATCCATACAAAGCTTTCTTTAGTTTGAATACATGATTTGTGAATTTTTAGTTCTCAAAACCTGGGGTTGCTCAACGTACACATCCTCTTTGATTACCCAATTTAAGAACACACTCTTAACATCCATTTGATGTAACTTAAACCCTTTAAAGCAAGTAAAGGCTAAAAGTATGCTAATTACATCTAGTCTATATACAAGAGAAAACTTTTCTTCAAATTTAATCCCTTCAATCTGATTGTACATCTTATCTACTAATCTAGCCTTATTCCTTATTAACATTTTAGAGTCATTCATTTTTTTCTTGAAGTCCCATTTGGTTCCTACAACACTCTAGCATTTTGGTCTACTCACCAACTCCCAAACATCATTCCTATCAAATTAATTTAGTTCTTCTTGCATTGTTAGGATCTATAATTCATCACTTAAGGCTTGTTCTATGTTGGTGGGTTCTATCATGGAGATAAATGTAGAATAACTAACCTCCTTCCTAAGTCCATGCCTAGTTCTTACTATTGTGGATCAATGGTTGATGATTTTGATGATAGCAAATATTCTTATTTCTCTACGACTGCCTTATGTACTGACATTTTAGGTTCACACGATCGGACTGCAATTTGGAATCAGCTCAAGATTGGGTAGACTAGGTCTGAGTCAGTTTGTACTTTTTTTTTTCTTTTGAGTCTATTGTATTTGATGTGGCTCCTGAAGTTTTGTAACTTGAAAGATTTCTGACTGTTCCCTAGAATTTATTATTTTTGGTAACATCGTCCGGGACAATTTTATATCATCCTGGACGATCAGTTCAAAAGCAGAAACCCTAATTAGGGCATCCTCATTAAAGCAGCCGTCATTATGCAAAACACACCATCCTGGACGATTTTGTATCAGCCAGGATGATAGGCTCAATTCAGAAAGAATCTGCCGCCAAATCTAGTTAGAAATAACCTATTTTTGTACATCGTCCAGGTGGATCATCCAGGACTATAAAATATCGTCCAGGACAATCCAGGTCAATTTTTCCAATTTTTCTCTGAAATTTAAGAAAAAACAATTATGACTTGATTTCACAATCAAATTGGCCTGGACGATCGCCAAATTATCCTGGCCGATGTGATGGGCGATTGGACATCGGATAGCTATTTTTCAGGGCGATGTTCAGGATGATATTCCACGATTTGTACTGATCGTCTAAGATGATATATTGTCATTCTGGACAATATGAACAAACTTCTTCTGATCGTCTCAAATCATCCCGGTTGATTGGGCTTAAATTGTACTGATCGTACAGGACGATATTCATATCGTCCTGGACGATAATGTCGGCAAGTTGCATTAATGAGCTCGTTTTGAGCACTTCTATTTAAACTTTGTCAAGGCACTTTGTAAGTGTCTTTAGCATCTATTGTAGCTTTATTCTTGTGGGGGAAACTAGAAGAGAGAGCTTGAAAGGGAGTTAGTAAAGGGTGGAGTTTGAGAGAGGGAGAAGATCCTGTGAGGGGGGACTCAAGGGAGTGTGGAGGGGGTTCCACACGGTTGCTCAGGCAAGCTCGCACCTGAATACCATCGGATTCAAGGCTTGTCTCGAGGGAAGTTCACCAAAGAAGAAGTTCTCTTTGGTGTCAAAGGACCCGATGACTCCGCCGCACCGGGGAAGGTGGAAGTGATTTTGTAAGGGCTTCTCCTTCTCCGCCTAGCTTTTTTTTTTTTTTTTGAGAAAAGCAAATTCTGCATTAAAAAAGGAAAGCAAGAAAAAAAACAACAACTACAAAGTAGATTCCTCCTTCATTATTTTGATAAATGAAGGAGGAACCTCATCCAAAGTTAAGTCTTCCCAAATAAAACTACCAACAATAGCATAGCTAGCACACAAATCCGCTAGCTTATTGCTATCTCTTTTAATACATTTAAAAATAACATTATTGAACTCTTGAAAAACTTCAAAGTTTTCCATACATTTGCTCCCTTGGTTTAATGCTTTCTGAAAAACATTGATCACATTTGAGTTGTCACTCTCAATTATTGCTCCTTTGTATTTGAACATCCAATCCTTAGTCACATCTTTTAAAGATTTAATAGCAATCATTTCCAATTGATTTATGTCCAAATGAGTATAAGATATACCAAAAGAAAATAAGAATCTCCCTTTGTAATCTCTTACAACACCACCAACTCCAGCTTTGTATGAAGAGCATAGTGCAGCATCTACGTTGATCTTCAACCAATCGGGTGGTGGGGGATGCCAAGCATTAGACAACCAAAAAGGTTGATTAACCTCCCCATTTTTCGGACTTGGTTCAAAAATCTTCATAGTAAATGACGACATGCTAATAGCACTAGTAGCTATGTAATTCTCACTTACGGAAATTCCATCATGCACCAATTTATTTCTAGCTTTCCAAGAGAGATAAACTACATTATAATAAAGGTTAATCAACATACCATTAACCTTGGATGTAGTTTCAAACCAGTTGCAACATTCTTCATAACTGTTAGCTATCGGAATTTGAAACCCCCAATCATTAAGAAGTAAAATGACCTTTCTTAATTTTAAGCATTTACTCAGAATGTGTTCGTTATCTTCATTACCAGAAGAACATCTGGGGCACTTATCGTCTTCCAGAAATCTTCTATATTTAAGGAACTGAAATGAAGGCAATGCATTTTTAAAAAGTCTATAATAGAAAACCTACACCTTCTATGTCAGCATAGCCTTCTTGATCCAAACAGTCCACCTGACAGTTTGAAGGTTCCGAAACCATGATTCTGTGATCAACTTAGGAATAGAATTTCCAGAATTCTGATAGATGAGCTCCATTTCATCATCTTTATGTTCTTCTTTTATCTTTATTTGAAGAATTAACATAATCAAATCCATAACAAAGAAATTTTCATGTTCTTCTATTTTTCATCTTCCATCTTCAATGAATCTGCTTAAACTGAAATCTCCTTCTTATTGTGGCACAACAAAGGTTGGCCATTTATTAATACTTCTATCAAGAATCCAGATGTCTTTGAACACATCAATTTTAGAGCCATCAGCAATGCTCCATTTGATCAGTGGATTTAAAGCTCTTCCACAGTCACATAAAATTTTCCAGGATGCAAAAGAGTTCTTTTTTACATCGTCAATACCAGGTTTCATTCCATATTTATTAGATAAAACTTTTTGTAAAAGAGAATTACTATTAGAAAGATCCCTCCATGTAATTCTTGCTCTAAGAGGAGCCACTTTTGAAGAAGTAGAGAACAAGCCCCCACCATCAATGTTTTTTGGTTTGCAAAGATCCTCCCAGCTTATGTAATGCAACACCATTTTTCCGCCAGATTTGTTACATAAAAAACCTCTGCACAGCTTTTCAACTTCTTTCAAAATTCTGGTAGGGATTAAAGAATGAGTGCTGAAGAAATTTGGAATTGCAAGGATGACTGATTTAACTAGAGCAATTCTTCCAGCTAATGATAACACCTTGCTCCCCCAAGTATTGAGTCTCTTGAGAGTTCTTTCAATGATAAAGTAATAATCGTTTGCTGCTAATCTTCTCAAGGCTATTTTTAATCCCAAATAGAAAAACTCTTTAACTGGTTTGAAGCTCACAACCTTAGAGATGCTTTTCTTTCTTCTTCTATTCACATGTTTTTCCAAAAATCATTGCAGATTTATCATTATTAATGGATTGACCAGTCCATTTGCAGTAATTGGAAAGAATGGTCTTGACTTCACATGCGGCTTTCTTTGATGCTTCCGAAAAAATTAGGATGTCATATGCATATAGTAAATGGGAAATACAAAAACCATCCTTACTAGAGTTAATGTCGACTGATGACTGAGCAAATGCATTGGAGAGTAATTGATAACAAAGAATGAATAGCAGTGGCGATAATGGGCATCCCTGACGAAATCCGCTATCAGCTATTATCCATTATGTAAGTTTCCCGTTTATGATTATAGAAAATCTAGGATTCAAGACACATTCCAATATCAACTTTGAAAACTTGGGCGGGAATTCAAAGTATTCTAAAATTTTCGTTAGAGTATTCTAACTCATAGAGTCATAAGCTTGTTCCATGTCTATTTTGTAAGACACCATACCTTTGGAAGATTTAGAAAATTTGAATTTGTGAAATAATTCTTGGGTTATCAAAAGGTGATCGGATATAGATCTTCCTTTTATGAATGCAGCTTGCTCATCTGATATTAGTGGAGGAATTACTTGAATCAATCTATTCAAGATGATTTTTGCAGCCACCTTGTATATAGAATTGCACAAACTAATAGGTCTGCAGTTTGAAGGCAACACCGGATTGAAAGCTTTAGGAATGAGAACTATCAAAGTATCCTTCCAATCTTTGTCCATTTCTCCTTGAATTAGGAAATGATTTAAAGCTTTAATAAAATCATTTTGAATAATTTTCCAATAACTTTTTATAAAAGTATAATTGATACCATCACTTCGAGGTGCAATATTCCTTCCCAGATTATGAATAATAGCTTCAATTTCTTCTACCGAAAAGTCTCTGTAAAGCAACCGTTTGTCTTCATTACTTAAAATCATCCCAGGTTTCGGCCAGCCATCATCATTGCATATCCGCTTTTTCCATTTAGACTTAAAGAAGTGCCATATTACCTCTTCAATTTGATTAGAATCTTCAACCACCGTCCCCTCTTCATTTTTAATCTTGATGATTCTGTTTGATCTCCGTCTACCATTAGCAAAGGAATGGTAAAACCTTGTGTTTCCATCACCATCAGCTAGCCATTTTGATTTTACCCTTTGCTTCCACTAGCCATTCAGACGAGCTAATGTGCTATTTAATTCATCTGTTTTTGCTTTTAATACCCAGCATTCTTCTTCAGTGAGCCAGCCTTTATCAGATTCTAAAATCTGTATTTTATTTATTTCCTCCATAAGACAATCTTTGAGCAAATTCAGATCTCTCAATTTAGCTTTACTCCAATAAAAAAGAGACTTTAAGGATCTCTTAAACTTGGCATTCAGAATTTGAGATGGATTGCCTGAGTAATTTTTATTCCATTCCTTTTTAATCACATAGAAAGATGCCTGGTATGAAGCCCAAATATCTTCAAATTTCAAACTTCTTTTAAGTGGAGCAACATTAGAGCTCATATGAAGCAAAATAGGGCTGTGATCGGAAGAAATTCTAGCAAGATGTCTCAACACCAAGTTAGTAGAAAAATTCATAGCCTTAGAGTTAAGGAAGCACCTGTCAATCCTTTCCAATATCCGAGCTCCTCCAATTTTGTTGTTGCACCAAGTGAACCTTGGCCCAAGAAAACCCACCTCATGATAATCATTATTTGTGATAAAAGCCTCCATTTCTTTCGGACCTTGAGAGAAATGAAACATTCTCCCGCCTCTTTTGTCTTCCATAGAAGTGAGACAATTGAAGTCTCCTCCTATTACCATTGGAAACTCTACCACAGAGTACATTTCCAATACTTCCCATAGCTCCCTTCTTTTCATCAAGTCTTTGTTTCCATATACAGAAGCAACTCTCCATTTTTCCTTGCCATTGATGCTTAAGTCACCAATGATGCATTGAGAAGTAGAGCCAATCAATGAGAAATCTGTAAAACCAGAATTCCATAAAATAATTATCCCTCCAGAGAGACCAACCGAGGGTACCATAACATGCTTCCAATCTTCACCCATCAACTTTTTAACATCATCATCATTGAAGGAAGAGATTCTAGTTTCCAATAAAGCTAAAAACACAGCATTATACAATTTTACAAACTCCAAGATGTATAGAGAAGCCCCTTTTTTTTTTGCTCCTCTACTGTTCCAGAAGGCTAATGAATTCATGGTTGAAGACATGTGGGAGATGCCCCCACTCTGTTCTTCACTTCAGTATCAATTTTTCTGCTTCTTGTGCTTTTGTTAATAGGCCCAAGATCTCTTAACTGCTTTGACTTCTTCTTCTTGATCAAACTTGAATCCTCTCCAATGTTTTATTGAATAAGAACATCTTCTTTTATCAGATTGTCATAAGTTTCATTATGAGACAACTTTTTATCAGAGTAGTTGGCTTCAGCTTCTTGAATTTTTTCTCCATCTTCTAGAGGTTCACTAAGAACATCAAAAATTTTCTTAATCAATGGAAGAGAACACTTATTAGAACAGTTTTCAGGTTTGGAAGTTCCAGCTGGGGATGAGATACCCGATTTATCACTGATAGTGGTACAGACATTTTCTATAGTTGCGTCCAAACTATGAATTTCATTCAGCTCATCTCTAATTGCTATTTCGTTGGTTGAATCAGATTTCATCCACACCTTTTTTTGCAAAGGTTTAAGATTAACTTCCTTAGAAAAACTTAAAGTTTTTTTCCTTCCGCGATTAACAACCATCCAAGGTCCATTTTTTGGATCATCAGTGATTTCTTCTTCATTTGCCTTGTCTGGTAATGGGTTAGCTGTATCTGCAACTTCCATAGCATTATGTATCTCTTTAACATTTGGAGCTGAATTCCCTTCTCTGCATACTTCTTGAACATGCCCAATTAAACCACATTTGAAGCAAAAGTTTGGAAGCCGTTCATATTCTATTTTTTGGAAGAACTTGCCAGATGATCCTTCAACCCATACACCAACTGGTAGCTTCATATCAAGTCTTATTCAAACACATACTCTTCCAAATCCCCTCCTCCCCCATTGGAACATGTTTCCATCTAACAAAATTTGTTTTCCAACCATAGAAGAAATTCTGCATATGTTTATGTTATCCCAACAATGCAAGGGAAGATTTGGAAGTCTTATCCATATAGGAGATGTTAGGCCTTTTAAGGAAGTTGGAGAGAAGCTTTTAGACCACCTATCCATTCCAATTATTTTGTTATTAACAAACCAAGGTCCATTTGTAAGGACCGAATCCACACTTTGTGATTCCTGAAAAGAACAGAGGACCCATCCTTGACTAAGCATGGTAAGATGAAACTTACCATATTGTGCCCATTGCCTTCTAAGCTCAGAACTTATAACTGATAAAGGAGCTGCACCTCCAAAAATTTTAATAACCAAGGAGTTATTGAATTTCCTTGCATTCTCCATTTCATTTTCTTCGTGAAGCTTCACAGTAATTCCAACTATAGTTGTACAGACATTTTCTATAGTTGCGTCCAAACTATGAATTTCATTCAGCTCATCTCCAATTGCTATTTCGTTGGTTGAATCAGATTTCCTCCACACCTTTTTTTGAAAAGGTTTAAGATTAACTTCCTTAGAAAAACTTAAAGTTTTTTTCCTTCTGCGATTAACAACCATCCAAGGTCCATATTTTGGATCATCAGTGATTTCTTCTTCATTTGCCTTGTCTGGTAATGGGTTAGCTGTATCTGTAACTTCCACAGCATTATGTATCTCTTTAACATTTGGAGCCGAATTCCCTTCTCTGCATACTTCTTGAACATGCCCAATTAAACCACATTTGAAGCAAAAGTTTGGAATCCGTTCATATTCTATTTTTTGGAAAAACTTGCCAGATGATCCTTCAACCCATACACCAACTGGTAGCTTCATATCAAGTCTTATTCGAACACATACTCTTCCAAATCCCCACCTCCCCCATTGGAACATGTTTCCATCTAACAAAATTTGTTTTCCAACCATAGAAGAAATTCTGCATATGTTTATGTTATCCCAACAATGCAAGGGAATATTTGGAAGTCTTATCCATATAGGAGATGTTAGGCCTTTTAAGGAAGTTGGAGAGAAGCTTTTAGACCACCTATCCATTCCAATTATTTTGTTATTAACAAACCAAGGTCCATTTGTAAGGACCGAATCCACACTTTGTGATTCCTGAAAAGAACAGAGGACCCATCCTTGACTAAGCATGGTAAGATGAAGCTTACCATATTGTGCCCATTGCCTTCTAAGCTCAGAACTTATAACTAATAAAGGAGCTGCACCTCCAAAAATTTTAATAACCAAGGAGTTATTGAGTTTCCTTGCATTCTCCATTTCATTTTCTTCGTGAAGCTTCACAATAATTCCATCTTTTGCTAAGAATTCTCCCAATTCCAGTTCTGAAACCGGAATGTGATCTCTCTTTATCCATGCATTTGATTGATTAGCATCAGTATTTCGTTCAGGAATTATATCATTCTCCTTGCCTTCATTGTTCACAGCAGAATTTACCTCTCTAACTTTGAAAAGATCAGCATGCCCATCAGATTTACGTGAATTGTTTCCCTCTTCTGAGACCATTCCATGGAGCATTAATGTGTCTTTGATTGGAGATGATACTGCTTTATTGATTAATACATCCTTATCTAATTTTCCATAAGCACTAACCTCCTCTGATTGTATAATCTTTTGATTAGGTAGCATAATTGAGGGAGATGCTTCAAAGTTCTCATTGATCAATAGTTCTGAACCAAATTTGATTTTCTTTACTTTCTCTTATGTGCAAACATTCTTGCCTTTACCCACAACTTCGTCATCCTTCCTATCAACAAATACGCCTTCATTTATAACCAAATTCATACCTCTGGTTTTAGCTCTTACCGTCTGCTTCAGATTTAAATTTTCTTCCCCAAAAGATGGAGGAGACGAGGAATAAGATTTGTTCGCCGTCATCGGGAGCTTGGTAGCCATCAACCGATCAAATTGGAATCCTCCGGTAGAAGGATTCTGGCGAGAATCCGCCGTCATCCCGCTTTCGTCAAAACCGCGAAAAGGGAAATTCAAAATTTCTGATCAGTTTCTCACACTAGAGTTTCTCAGAATTTTTCTCCGCGTGCATGGGTCTTTTCTTCTCCTCTCTCTCTCCTTCTCCGCCTAGCTGTGGGGGCTAAAGGAGAGACACTTGTGTTAGTGCAATACTTGTAGGGTGCCTCCAAGGAGTGGACGCAGGTCAAAGTTTGACTGAATCACTATAAATCTGGTGTGTTCTTTCTTATTATTTGCTTCCGCATTTGGTTTTCTTTGTGGTAATTTTAGTTTGAGTTTTATCTTTGGTTTTAATGTTATCCAATTCACCTCTCTCTTTGTTAGCCTTGGGCCAGTTCTATAGGGCTTAACATCCCTAACGAACTTTCAAGTGGTATCAGAGCTGAATTTCCTAAAAGAGGTTATCCTACTTTTGATTTAAAATCTTTTTCATCTTTTAAATTGGTTTTTGAAACTAAATTTTTTATCTCCTTACATTTTATTTATCGCATAGAAATCTTTTGCAAGGTTCTGAATCTACATCATAATTTTCTTAATCAAGAATTTCATTTTTGTCAATAGTATGGGTTTACTTTTGGTTTTTAAGATTTTAGAAAGGTAGCTTATTCAAAAAATTGGTCAATGATGCCAAAAATAAAAGATGCGTAAAGACGCCAAAATTGAAAAAAATAGAATACACAAAGTGTATCAAAAGATGCGCAGTGCGCCAACCAATTGTCAAGAGGCATAAAATGAGCCCACAAAGTTTAATGCTTACCATTCTTATACTTCTTAGAAGCTTAAGAAAACCCTTGATACTTGAGTTTGAAAATCTAGATTCTTAATTCAACAATTCGTGCATTGATCTTCTATTAGATATATTTTATGGAAAGAGTTTTTGAAAAATGGTTGTTTCTTTCTCTAATATATTACTTGATTTAGATATTGAATTAAAAAGTTTGTTTGCCTTTTTAAAGAACTTGAGTTTTGATTATCAAATTTTGAATTTCTAACCTTTTCTGGGCTATGCATTGTCAATACAATTTTACTAAGTTTTTGATTAAAACCAAGAGGTAAATTTCCCAATTTAAGATTATTTTTTTTCACTAGATCTAAGAACGTTTTTGTCTTTTATTCGTTTTATTTTTTTTTTGTGCCTCCTCACTTTTTGATAATGTCAAAAGGGGATAATGTAATGTTGAATTTGTACCTTTTTTTCTTTTCCAAAAAATTAAAAATAACAATAATATTTTTTATCTCCCCTATTTTTGAAAGGTTTATTCTAGTGAGGGGGAGATTAGGAGAAATTGTTTTTTTTAAATAAAAAATGAATTATTTTCCATCATAAAAAAAGGGGGAGATTGTTACAGATCAATGGTTGATGATTTTGATGATAACAAATATTCTTACTTCTCTACGACTGCTTTATGTACTGACATTTTAGGTTCACACGATCGGACTGCAATTTGGAATCAGCTCAAGATTGGGTAGACTAGGTCTGAGTCAGTTTGTACTTTTTTTCCTTTCTTGAGTCTATTGTATTTGGTGTGGCTCCTGATGTTTGGTAACTTGGAAGATTTCTGACTGTTCCCTAGAGTTTACTATTTTTGGTTACATCATCCAGGATGATTTTATATCGTCCTGGACAATCAGTTCAAAAGCAGAAACCCTAATTAGGGTATCCTCATTAAAGCAGCCGTCAGTATGCAAAACACATCGTCCTGGACGATTTTGTATCAGCTAGGATGATAGGCTCAATTTAGAAAGAATCTGCCGCCAAATCTAGTTAGAAATAACCTATTTTTGGACATCCTCCAGGTGGATCATCTAGGACTATAAAATATCGTCCAGGACGATCCAGGACAAATTTTCTAATTTTTCTCTAGAATTTAAGGAAAGCAATTATGAATTAATTTCATGATCAAATCGACCTGGAGGATTGCCAAATCGTTCTGGTCGATGTGCTGGATGATTGGACACTGGATAGCTATTTTTCTGGGCGATGTTCAGGACGATATTCCACGATTTGTACTGATCGTCCAGGACGATATATTATCGTCCTGGACAATATGAACAAACTTCTTCTGATCGTCTCAAATCGTCCTGGCTGATTGGGCTTAAATTGTACTGATCGTATAGGATAATATTCCTATCATCCTGGACGATAATGTCGGCAACTTGCATTAATGAGCTCATTTTGAGCACTTCTATTTAAGCTTTATCAAGGCACTTTATAAGTGTCTTTGGCAGCCATTGTAGCTTTGTTCTTGTGGGGGAAACTTGAAGAGAGAGCTTGAAAGGGAGTGAGAAAAGGGTGGAATTTTAGAGAGGGAGAAGGTCCTGTGAGGGGGGGACTCAAGGGAGTGTGGACACTACAGGAAAACAGCTCATTTTTTGGCAGAATTTCCGGCCAAAATAAATTTGTCACTATTTCCAGAGGAATTTCCGACCAAAATTAAATTTTCTTAAATAATGACTATAATAAATATTTATTATTAAATATTTCGTTAAATTAAGTTAAATAATTTTATAATTTATTATCAAATAAATTTAATTTAATTAGATATTTTTAGTTTTTTTTACCGGATAGCTGGCGGTGCCTAGTTGGTGGTGTTCAATTTGTTTTTAGTTTTTTTTCTTTTTTTTTCGGAGCAAAATAATTCAACGGAAATTATTCCGGCGAACAATTCCGCTGGAACTCCGCCGAAAATATTTTCGGCTGCCTAAATTTTGCCAGTATGATATGTCTGATGCGCGTGTAACCGGCGAATAAAAATCTGCCGGAACTCCACCAAAAATATTAATTTTTGACGGATTTTGAGCGTTTACCGACGAATTATGTCCGTCTGTAACACGTGAATTTCCTGTAAAGGGAGGGGGTTCCACACGGTTGCTCCGGCAAGCTCGCACCTGAATACTGTCAGATTCAAGCCTTGTCTCGAGGGAAGTTCACCAAAGAGAAAGTTCTATTTGGTGTCAAAGGACCCAGCGACTCCACCGCACCGGGGAAGGTGGAAGTGATTTTGTAAGAGCTTCTCCACCTAGATGTGGGGGCTAAAGGAGAGACACTTGTTTTAGTGCAATACTTGGAGGGTGCCTCCAAGGAGTGGATGTAGGTCAAGGTTTGACCGAACCTTTATAAATCCGTTGTGTTCTTTCTTATTATTTCCTTCCGCATTTAATTTCCGCATTTGGTTTTCTTTGTCGTGATTTTGGTTTGAGTTTTATCTTTGGTTTTAAAGTTATCCAATTCACCTCTCTCTTTGTTAGCCTTGGGCCAATTCTATAGGGCTTAACATCCCTAACGAACTTTCACTTACACCTTAAGATAATTTTCTTAAGATTAATTATCTAGGATGACTAGAAGAATATCTCCATTCTCTAAGAAACTGCTCCTGAGGTTCAAATCTATCTCCTATGGCAATGATTTCTACCCCTTAAATGACCTACACTTCTTCTTCTTCTTCAAGTTTAGATTCAGAGGTCTTATTTGATTTATCAAATACTATATGGGTATACTCTTCTATTGCTATGATCCTCTAATTAAAATTTCAATAGGCTTTACCTATAATTAAATGACCTAAGTAGACTCCTTCATTAATTTTAGGATAAAATTTTCTTATGGGTGACTTTCTATTGATCAGGATAAAGCATTTACATCTAAAAACATGTAAGTGAGAAAGATTGGTTGTCCTACCATTAAGGAGTTCATATGGTTTTTTATTCAACTAGGATCTAATATTCACCCTATTTAAAATATAATAAGCAATATTCATTGCTTCTACCAAAAAATACCTATTTAGTTAATACACAGCTAGCATTTCTCTAGTAGCTTCCACTAATTTTTTAATTTTCCTTACAACTATTCAATTCAATTGGGGGTACTAGGGGTAGAAAATTTTATTCCATTCCTATCTCTTCATATAAAAATTCAAACATATCCTTTTTAAACTCCTTATCATGATCATTATGAATTGTTATAATTTTATATCCTAATTTCTTTTTAATCCATGTGGAGAACATTTTAAATTCATCAAATTACTCACTCTTATGTGCTAAAAATCTCACCCAAGTAAATCTAGAGAAGTCATCTACAATCATAAAACCACAAGTCTTTCCTTCTAGGCTGGCTATACTAATAGGTCCAAATAGGTCCATGTTAAGGATTTCTAGTTTTCTAGTGGTGTTGATATCTTTATTTAAATGAAATGAATATTTGACTTATTTACCTAGTTGATAGGCATCACACAGGTGGTCCTTAGTGAATTATAACTTAGGTATGCCTCTTACTAGTTTTTTTTGGGCGATACTCCTAAGAGACTTAAGGATCGCATGACATAGTCTCCTATGCCATAGTTGAGATTCATCAATTATAGTTTTTAGGCATAATGAATTTAAATATTCAATGCATTTCAAATCTAACATATAAACATTGTTCATCCATTTTCCTTCTAACACAAACTTTTCATTTAGACTAATCATGAATTTTTCATAAAGAAATTTTACAAAAAATCCTTTTCCCATAATTAACTAATACTTAAAAAATTATACTTTAACAAATCTAATAACAAATTATTTTCAATCATAAAGTGTTTAGAAAGTACAATTATACTTGGGCCCACCATATTCCTAGTGGTGTTGTCTCTTAATGTCACTTTGCCTCCTGACCAGGCCTCCAGTGTTATGAATTGCTTCATATCACCATCATATGCCTTAAGTAGAAACTATCCAATTACCACATGCTCTTACTAAGTCTTTTATGAGACCACCCCTACTTATTTTATTGAAACATTAGATTTGGGAACCCAAGTGAGTTTGGGTTCCACTTTATGCTTGAATGAATGAGATGATATATGTTATGCTTTGATGAATGTAATTTAGGGCTCCACACTAGATGTTTCCTATGGTGGATAGTGGAAGTGCGGGCTATGTTTCCTAACATGCCACAAGTGTAGTACCTAACACCAGGAATTTGGTTTACTAAACTATGTGGGTGATGGTACCTCTACGTAGATTTAGGTGATACATGCTATGTTGAGGGATTATGCTACTGAGACATTGAAAGTGGTGGTTTATTATTCTTAAGTGTAGTAATTTTTTCTCTAAAATACTCATTTGCATTTTAATAGCTTGTAACTTCCAATTTTAGTGCATGCTCACTACTTTATAATTGACATGCAAGTTCTTCTAATTCCTTAAATGCTTTTTCTAGCTCAATATATAATATTTCCATGGAATTATATGCTTTATATAAATCAATTTACATCTTATTTAATGCATCAAACTCAATTTAAAAAGTCATATAATCACTATCTAAAGTAGAGTTCTCAATAATTAAACTTGCATGCTCTTTTTGCAAAGTAGAAAGTTTATAATTAAGACTAGCATGCACTTTCTTAAGATTCTTATGTGAATCATGAATTTTCTTAGAAATAATAATAATTCATCATAAGAGAGTTGATATACCTCATCTTGATCTGATTTATCAAGATTATCATTAGCCGTTATACTCAAGTTGTTACCTCCTCCTCCGCTTCTTCCCCAAATGATTCTATGGTAGAGTCAGCACGAAAAGCTTTTGTGTATTTTTCTTGCCGCTCTTATTATACTTTGGCTTCTCTTCACCCTTCTCCTAATTTGGGTGAGTCTTCAGTTTTGGGCAATCAGCTCAAAGGTGAACTAGTTTCCTGCACCTAAAGCAAGGTGCATTAGATGAAACTTTGGTAGATTTATGGCTTTTACCTTTGCTCCAATTCCTTTGAATATGCCTCTATTTACTTTTTAGATAGCTCTTGAACTGGCATGTCATCAAGGCTATTTTGTCATCCTCATTTACTGTAGAACTTTCATTATCAAACTCATTTACTTTTAATGTTATAGTTATCTCTTTCTTCTCTTCTCCTATATCATTTGGCCTTTGACTCACTCTTTGCTCGTAGGCAATGAGTGATCAAAGCAAATTATACATAAAGTAAATGTTTAACTCTTTTGATTCAATAATTGTAATTATTTTTACATCATAAGATCTAGGTAAATAATGTAGAATTTTATTAACTTTCTCAGAATTTGATTGCTCTCTAACTAGTGCATACAAGGATGTTACTATCTTGGTGAACCTAGTGCATATTTCAAAACAGTCCTGTTAGCTTTTATGCAATAGAGTTCATAGTCATGCAAAAGAATGTTTAGCCAAGATTGTTTAACTTCTTTTGTTCCCTCGTAGGTGATACATAACTTATCCAATAACTCTTTCCTGGAAGTGCATGTAGAAACTCACATATAGTCTTCTAGATTTAAAACATAGAAGAAACAATTCAGACACTTAGCATTTAACTATGTGAATTCCCTATCCTTATTGCTCTATTCATTAAAGGGAATATCAATTTTGAAACCATTAACTATATTCAATGGAGGGGAATAACCAGTTTAAATCATATGTCAAATTCTATAGTCAATGGATTACAGAAATATAGACATGTAAATTTTCCAGAAGTTAAATGGGATGTTTTCAAATAAAGGTGGATGGGTTATTGAATAACCCACAACCATATTATGATTACAAAAATGTGTCATTGGTCATTTTTCTCAAGGTTTTCTAAAACACTATTTTTGAGACCCCCTCTGATACCACTTGAAAGTTTGAGATGCACCAATAGGGGGGGGGGGGGGGGGGGGGGGGGGGGGGGATGAATTGGCACTTAAAAAACAATCATAATTAGAAATACTATTTTTTTAGTTTTTTTAAAGTTTTAAAATAGGTAACATAATTACCCGATACGGAATCTTACAAATTAATTATAATTTTAGTGATGGTGATTAAAATCTAAATTACACAACTAAAATTAAATATAAAAAGTAAAATACAAAAAAAGAAAAAGCATACTTGAAAATTTTATAGTGATTTAGTCAATAATGAGCTACGTCTACTCCCCAGAGTCCTCCACTCCATGAATTTTCAGTAGCAAAAAGTGACTCTTCTTTTGCTCCCACAGTATGGTCGAGAAGCCTTAACAAACTTACTTTCACCAACCCTTTTACGTTGAAAAGTTATAGATGCTAAGTCACCCTCTCGGTGATGGCAGCGAACCTTGACTCATTTTTCTCCCTCCTAGAGAAGGTATAGAACCTCAACTCCTTTTTCTCCCTCCTAGAGAAGGTAAAGAACCTTGAGGATTAGATTATAGATCCCTCTCCCTAGAGAGCTCACAAAACTCACCAAGTACCATAGGAGGAGTATGTGTGCAACTAGCTCAAAGAAATAGTGTGTTCCCCTCACACTACTTCTATTTCACGCTCAAGCTCACCTTCTCCTACCTCTCACAAACCATTATTTTTTTCAAAACCATCCTCTTAGAGTTCCACCTTCAGTCATGTTCCTCTCCCAGCCTTATTAGAAAAAAATTAAAGCATGGCTTTTATAATAGGCTTCAATAAAACCTAAAAATTCAAGTTAGCCATAACTGTTCATACAATATGATCAGCTAAAAATATGTCCCATCCTGTATGATACAACCGATTGTTCAAAATGAACTATTAAAATTTTATGAACAAATCATGCTATATAATCCAAAGATCATCTAGTACGATCCATTTAATTTCCACTATTCTTATGGGATGATTCCTAGGACAACTAAAAGTCATCTCTATCACTCATCCTCTATAATGTTCTTATCATACAGTATGGTTTGATATTTTTGGGTAAATTATCCAATACAGTATAGATATCATACAACATAACTAGTTCAAAAATTGTAGCTTCATTTTGTATATTCTTCGAGACAAACAAAATAATCTCTTCTAGTCATTTAGTATGATCAACATCATACAGTAAGATTAGTTTAATAATTATGGTTTCATTTGGTACGATCTCTAGGACAACCAAATTTCATCTCTATCAATTGTATGGTATGATCAATATAATACAGTATGATTGACTATCATTAATTAAACCATGATTTGATTAACTAATTATTGGGGGTTACTTTTAGCAAGATTTCAAATTTTTGTATAGTATGATTAACATCATACAATATAATTAGTTCAAAAATCAATTTTAAAATATTACTTAAATTAATCTAGTTGATAGGGTATTGAGATCAAAAACAAATCATACAATACGATCATGATCGTGCAATATGATTGGTTCAAAGAAACTAATTTTCCAATTAGCTGTTAAGCTTATTTTTAGATAACAGATCTTAGAGTATAATTTGTTTAAAAAATTTTAATTTATAATTAAAAAATTTCTCACCCCTTGTGTGTGTGTATGGCCAACCATATTACATGCAATCTTTTGTGGCAATACTAAAGAAATAAAAAATAAGGAAAAAAAAAATTTAGACACTTTTACATCCTATTCTACCCAATTTTGAGTCTTCAATAGTCTTAAATGATTTATATTTTACCTGAAATATTAGTGCTCAGAGACAAAAGTAATATCTAAAATATTTATGGAAGAACATAATAATTCAATCAATATTACTTGTCATATTGAAAATCACATACTAGGGATCCTGAATTGCAAACAAATTAACTCTAGCTTTCCGAAACATTTCTAAAGTATTCCTTACAATTCTTTAGAACTTAAAAAAGCTCCAAATTAATCTTAAATATCTTAAGTCATTCCCATGTATCTAAAAGGACAAAGATGCCTTTCTGCATCATTATCCTTTGGTCCTTTTGATTCTCTGATTCTAAGAACTTCAGGCCAAGTGTTATCCATCTTAGCATCAAGCTAAAGCCAACTCAAATATCAATGATGATTTAGAGTTATTGAGTTAGCCAAAAAAGCAACCCTTTCCTCATTCCAAGTTCAAACCCTATTGTTAAACCTCATCGGTGATGCTCCTTTGGCCATCAAAGTGCTAACTCCATCCAAGGAAGAGAACACAAAATCCAAAGCATGTTAGACCATGATTTCCTTAGAGGAATTGAGCGTGGAGAATATGAAAATCCAATAATTTATTAAATAGTTCAAACTATCTTATCCACTAGTGGTAGGCAATGCCCTTTACAACAACATCCTAGTTTTTCCCTCTATCCTTCTTTTCCTTTGGATTGTGTGATCTCTTCCCGTAGGATTAGAATCACTAGTGGTGGATAATGCCCTCTATGGTACCACTCTGATGTCCACCCAAGCTTTGATTCCTTAAGGTTTGTCCATCCTTATCTTTAGAATCAAAATTAACAATTCTGTCTTTTATTTGGTCAATGCCAATATGGCAGTAAAAGTTCAATCTAATACATATATTGGGGGTACATTTACTGACCTCACTTTTATATGAGGTCACTGTGACTTCTCTTAGACAGCAAACCCTAGGACTTCTTAGAATCTAAAATCCTCCTAGATTTTAAATCCTTGGATTCTTCCAAACCCCACACCTCAAGACTTCTTAGAATCCTCATAGATTCTAGATCATAAGATTCTACTAGACTCTAAGCTCTAAGATAAATTTATATCTTGGATAAATCTAGACTTCAAATCAATCCTGATCTCAAGTCAATCTAGATCTCAATGCAATTTTAATCTAGAAAATCTAGACTAGAATCCAAGGCTAAGGGCTTAGGTTATGAGAGCCTTTCCCTAGTGTTTTTTTAAACACATTAAAACCTACTCAATTAACCTTTGATTTAGAATCTATCAATTTCATATTGATAAGACATGTCACTGGGGTCTGCCCTCAAAATTTGAGCTCAATCTAACACTTTTAACCCCAGAAACCGAATTGAAAATTGAAGGATGCAAAACCTTTAAATATTTATGGCCTATGCCACTGAAACTATCACCCAGTAGAATTTGACTTTGAAGTCCCCTCCAAACCCTTTGATCACTTTCAGACCTATAATATTGACATGTTAAACATTAACCTAGATTTTTTTGGACCCACTTTAACCCAGAATTGACCAAAGGTCAAAATGACCAGAATGCCCTATAAGGGGATTTTTGCACTTTTGACCAAAATTCAATATGGTTCAATATCATCAACCTTTGAAACCTTTTCTAATTGACCCCAAACATCACTTAGAACCTATTAGACCCAAACCTAGACCCTAGGAAAACTTCATTGACTAGGTCAACCTAGGTTGACCTTAAAGTCCCTTAAGGGTCAAAATAATCATTTTGATTGTTATGACCTCCCCATGCCTTAGAGCTACTCTCAACATATTCAAAGTGTCATTTCAAACTTTTTTTATCCCAAACATAGCCCTTGGGTGAACCTGGTTGACCAAGTTAACCTAGGTTCACCCATTAACCCTTAAAGGGCGTAAATAGGTTAATACAACCTATTTAACCTCTTATACTAATATCACCCCTTCAAACCAACTCCTAATCATAGCCTAAGAATGTCTTAGTCTTTGGTCAACCAAACCCAAGTTGAATTAACCAAGTCAACTCTCAATCCTTGGTCAAACCTTTATGTCATATGCTCTCACTTACAATTACTTTGACCTTGACCCCTTTTACCCTTCCTTACGCTATTCCAAATAACTAACTACACCCTCTAAGTGCCATATCGTCAGTCTTGACTTTTGTTGATTGGTAAAACCAAGTGAACAAGGTACTTAAATCTCACTTGAATGTTCAAACTCCCCTTCCAACTTTAACTCCATACTCCTAACATTTTGGGATGAATAAACATGCTACTCTTATGTCACCCCTTACCACCTTACTAGCACCATAACCTTTGACTAGTCCAAGGAGTCAATCCAATGCTTTAAACCCTTTTTATGGTCAATCCCCTATAAAGCTCCACTTCCCTCAAGATCATATGACCTAATTTGACCTTATTAACTTTATTATGCTACCTAAACACTACTAAAGCTATCACTAGAAGCTAATTAATCAGTTTCGACAATAGTGGTCCCCACATCTCCAAAAGTATCCAATAGCTATAAGTCCATTCCATCCTTTGGCTCAGCCTTCCAATGGCATGTGACACTTTTCCCTTGTCAAAGCAAGGTCTCTGATGCATTATGACCGTCCAACTACCTTTAGCGGTTTTGAATGGGGCAAAACCCCATTTTGGAGGATCATTCATTACCTTACACTCTCTCACTCCCTCCAGCCACCTAAACCCATATCGCTTTTCATTATGACTCTCAAAGCCTTCCTCTACCAGCCCACTACCAAACCCAAGTGGTTGCACATCATCGATAGTGATCTTTCTGGCGAACAAACCACCCATTTCATCCTAACCACCTAGTAGTGGATCTAGACATTTTTGGATGTGTGTTTCTTCTAGAGTATTATACTTGGAAAGTCTACAAGCTCAACCATATAAATTCCTTGAAGATCTAATGGTAAAATTTCCTAAAACCCTTAACCTTAGTTCATAATTATTAGTCTTAATTAATTTCTTATAAAGTACATTTTGAGCCATGTGAAAATATCCCCTTGATTTCTATTCATGATCCAAAGCTGTGTTTAAAATTTTGAGTATTTTGGTCTATTGGGTCAAAAGAATAAGAAGAAACTTAATTTTTAGGGTGTCTTTACAGTCTCGCCTAGGTGTACAAAATATCACCCGTTGATTTTACGATCAATGGCTAAGATTCTATCATACCGTGTCCCGCTTCAACCGTGTATCTCGTGGTATGCCATGATCTTCATCATGATTGATCTGAGCCCTCCATTTCAAATAGAGGAGATGGGTCTCCTACCATCTGATCTCATTCCATCGAGATCAAACTGTGCGATTTGATCTCTACTGTTGGATGGAATCACGGGTGATCCTACGGTGCCGGGTTGATATTGACTCAGATAAAAGATCTGCATCATCGCGGCACCACATTTGGCATTGATTACCAATGTTTATCGCAGGGCAATCAATGGAAATTAATGCCACTCCATTAACACGGTATTGATTCCGCTATTCGGATGATGCCAGGTCACTCCACCATTATTGGTTGAATTATCCAGCGCAAAGAATCGCGCCATGTGGCCCACCGTTACCTTCGCTTCCATTAATTAATTTTAATTAAAATAAACTATATTTTAAATGTTTTTAAATTAATAGATACTTTAAGAAAATATTTAAAATAATTTATTTATCCAACAAATATGTATGACATATAACACACCTAAGATTTTAATCCTCTTTTTTTTTTTTAATATATATATATATTGAATATATTCTAAATCATTATTAAAATATTAAATATTCCAATATCTAATTAATATTTAATTAAATATTTTTCAAATCTCAAACTTTTATTTTAAAATATTCTAATAAAATTAAAGATTTTTTCAAAATATTTTCATGATATTAAAATTTACTCAAAATTATTTTGAGAACTATTCTTTTTAAAATAAAAAAATTGGCCAATTTTCAATATAAAATTTAATTTTAAAATTTTATGATTTAAATCCTTGAGTCTTTGAGTCAAATCTTGGAATTTTAAACATGCTTAAGCCTATGTCATAGAAATCCTAGGGAATAATTCATGAATGGTTGTATTCCGATCTAATCATTTGCTAATTAAAGCTTTGTGTATGTTAATTATCTTTTGTACTTGCATGTTTAGGGTACACACACCACTTAGCTTAGGTTCTCCTAGATATTAGGACTTGATTGTGCTATATTTGTGCATTTATATATGTTAAGTCCAACAGTTTTTTTTTTGAAGAAGCACAAGGCTAAACTTTTATTACACAAAGAAAACAAATTACAAACTACTAGCACCTCTTGATTCCTCCTTTAACAATTTACAGAACAAGGAAGGAATCTTATTAGAGGATAAATCCTCCAAGCAAAAATCACTACAAATGGCATAGCTAGCACAAAGATTTGCTAGCTTATTACATCCTCTATTTTCACAATTAAAGAAAACAAAGTTATGGTCCTTTAATAGTAACAGTTCATCTTTCCACTTGCCTTCCAAAATTTGCAAATACTTTATAACATTATAATTATCTCCCTCTATAATTACTCCTTGAAAATCTTGCAACCAATCCTTCTTGATCTCTCTTATAAACTGGGCCGAGAATAGCTCAAGAATAGAAATGTCCCAATGTATACAAGAGTGACCGTAAGCCAAAAGCAATCTTCCTTTACTGTCTCGAACAATACCACCATTACCAGCTTATAACTTTTTAATAGAGATGAATCGACATTAATTTGTATCCAATTGGAAGGAGGAGGGTACCAATGATCTGAAAGTCTATAAGACTGATTCGAACCTCAGTGTCCCTTTTTCCTTCAGCCATAAAGGAAACGGAGGCCAGACTTACTGCATAAGAAGCTAAGAACACCGAACGATCTTCTTTTTCACCATGAATTAGTTTATTTCTTGATTTCCATGTAAGATGCACAGCTATGTAGTAAATGTTCACCATGAATCGTTGTGTACTTTGACTCTCTTCCATCCACTCTAGCATGATTGAAATGAATCAAAAATTGGAATTGAAACCCACATTTATTCAGGCAGCCAATGACTTCCTTGAATTTTTCACAGCTCACCGTGATATGATCAACATTTTGTATATGACCACAACCTCTTGGACAATTATAATTCTCCTGGATTCTTCTCTGATACAAGAAATCATACGTAGGTATTGCATTGTTAAAAAACCTACACCAAAATTGTCAACACGGGATCTTAATTTGGTCTTTTTCAAGCATCGCCAAAACATGCATTCCTGCTCTTGCATCAATGAACTTATGTATATCAGTGATGATATTGTACATCCCAAATTTTGGTGGATTAGATCTAGGTAATCATTTTCTTGATCCATATGAATCTCTATCAGCATAATGCTTTTTATCAACTCCTCCCCAAAAAGCTGTTTAAGTTTTATCACATTCCATTCACCATTTGAAATCAAGCTATCCATTGTTTCCTCCTCTGCGTTTTGAATTGATACAAATGTTGGCCATAAGCTCAATTTTCTATCTAGAATCCAAATGTCCTTAATGATGCTGATAAAACAGCCGTTTGCAACTTCCCATTTTACTACTAATTTTAGAGCCTTCTTACCGCTTGAAAAAATTTTACATGATGTAGATGTTCCACCACTAGTCACTGAATCTTCCCGCCACTTACAATACTTAAGTCCAACAGTTAGTAACATTAATTTGATCCTACATAACTTAGCAACATTGTTAAGGACAATAATTAAGGAATTATGTAGAGAACTTAGAAAATTATAATAATTAGGATGCATATTCTCTTGACTCAAAACTTTGAATTAATAAATATAGTGACATTACCTACGCATAGAAATTATTCCCTCCTATTTTTGAAGTCATTAGGTCCCCTAATTAATTTATTTAGGTTTAAGTCCTTAATTAACCTTTTAGACTTCTAAAAAATTCTAATAAATCAATATTAATTTTTAAAAAATACATATAGCACGTCCAACTAATCATAATGAATCCCTTAATCAAAAAAAATTGAAACCACTTCAAATTGACATCAAATTCAATCTTAATTTAATTTTAATTGGAAATAAATGTTTAATTAGTTTAATTAGTTAAAAATATTTAAAAAACCCAAAAAAAATTATCAAAAACTTTATCATCCTTCCTTAGATCATATTTTATCTTTGGAGGTGATTTCAAGAAGTTTGGAGTTTATTATAGTTCAAATAATTAAAAGGGCTTTAAATTAAAATAATTAGATAATTCTATAAGTTCCCAAATTTTATAAAATCATAACTAATTCTAAAAAATTCCAAATTGATAAAAAAAAAAGGAAACCCACCTTGAAGTAAAATCTAATATTTTACAAAAATGTCAAACCTTAATAAATTATTTAAAGTAAAAAAAATTCAACAATCCGGTCTAACTTAAGTTAAAATTGCACCCAGCTTTAAAAATTCCTAACTTTTCATAGAAAATTCTAAATTGAGTGTGCTAATAGTCTAACTACTCATCATAAGATTTAATATTTATTAAAAATCTAAAACTTCAAAAATTAACTTTAATTTTAAAAGTTAACTTTTAATCCCTTAATTAATGCTCTTAAATAATTCTAATAATATTTAAAAATTAAATAATTTATTTAAATTCAAAAAATTTCTAATTAAATTTATAATAACTTTTATCAAACATTATAATATATAAAAATCACTCCAAAGATGAAGTTTATTGGATAAACTACTCCCGACTGCGGGGCTACGTGTCTTAAGGTCTAGTTTCTCGAGCCTGGTGTCACAACACCACGAATAAATTCAATGGAGTGATAAATATCAAAATTAACTTACTTGAAATTATTTAACTAAATAAAAATCCTTAATTCAAGTACATCAAAAAGTTGTTAGGATGGACTACTCTAGGCTGCGGGGTTATTGCTACCAGGTAAACCAGGCCTACGAGTATAATAACTTAGCCCCAAGGAAGGTGAAATAAATTTCACAGCCTCGATGATAAACAAAGGTAGAAATAATTCTATAATTAAAGTACACCCAAATCAATCTATAACGCATTAATACTTTAACTCAAATATTAAGTTCCCTTTTAGTCTTAACAAACTCAAACATTAGACAACTTCAACAAACAACCCAGTCTAGGATCTACCCCAGCCACACAATCTACTACACACCCTATAGATGGTTTTTTAGGATATCTGACTCTAGATCTAGGCTAGGTTAGTATTTTTACTTTTCTATTGTATGCTAGGTTTTCTTAGATTTGATTGCATATTTTGATTGAAATTGCTTAGTGTATCTGTTTACTTTTATTGCATATGGATGGATGATGTGATCAGCGATTAGATTATCTTTAGGTTAAGAACAATCTGGATGCTCACTAACTTTTTTGTAGGTGGTCGTGCTCATGTAGGATAATAAAAGGGGCTAAATAAATAATAAATATAATTGATATAAGTGCTTTAGCTACTTAGCCCCCAAGTAAAAAAGGGTTTGTCCAAGAGTGTTTATTTTTCTATGTATATATATATATATATATCGTAGGTCTAGGGTCGAGTCAGTCTGTACTTTATTTTTTCTCTTCTTGAGTCTATTTGTAATTGTCAAAGAGACTGATGCTAAGTAACCCTACAAACACACACTTGAGAGACTTAGAATTTCTGTTTTTACTCATATCGGCCAGGACGATATTTACATCGTCCTGGACGATTAGGCTTAAAATAGAAAGTCTAAATAAGGATTCTTAATTAAGGCAGCCGGCATTAACTGATCGGCCTGGACGATACGTGTATCGACCAGGACGATAAGCACAAAACAGAAAGAAGTTGCCGCCATAGATAATTAAGATATACTGTATTTTTAAATTATCGGCCAGGACGATCATTTATCGGCCTAGACGATATTCACAAATTATGCCTTAATTGATCAGGAAATTAAGGGAGTAATTAAGGATGATTGATACGATCATATAGTCCTGGAAGATCGTAGGATCGGCCATGACGATCTATTCAAAAACCTTGGTTACTTCAGGACGATAAATATCGGCCAGCTCAAATTCAGGGCGATGCTCTGGATGATTTTCCTCTGATTTGAACTGA
>NW_021319083.1:15322129-15410454 GCF_001605985.2 Dendrobium catenatum | reverse complement strand
AATATATATATATATATATATATATATATATATATATATATAACTACTTGGGAATGAATTTGATTTATTAAATACTTAAGATTATCTTGCCTGAGAGTCTAGAATTTTTTTATTTAATCTAAATGTAATTCATTTGAGATGTTGAGTTGTGAAAGTGCACATTTGAGTTAGGATATACAGATCTAAAGCTTGAATACAAAAGAGGCAAAGATACCCCTTTGGGAGATAGTCCTTTCCTATTTAGAAGTCCAAATTTGGATCATTTTTCATACCCAAAGGAGAAAGAGTAACCTTCCCCTGAAAGGAATAGGTCTCTTTTCCATTTGGGTAGCCAGCTACAAAGAATCCAAGAAACTCAAAGGATAGAAGACTTATGAATTAAAGACAAAGAGTATCCCACTCAAATTCACTTGCATCTGTATTAGAATTAGAATACGGGTTATGGTCAGTGGTGCTCGACCACTTTAATTTTTGCATTTCTGGGTTATAATAAGCAAGGAAGTTTGCCTATGGATATTTATTAATTAATTTGATTATATTTTATGTGTTAATGTGATTATGATTAGTATTTTTCCTACTTTTTCTAATGTTTTGGCATTTGTGTGCCGCTTTTGGTTTATTATGGATACGTGACTCTCATGAGTGTGTAAAAATTCTTTTACTCATAATCAAATTTTTAAATTTAAAGAGTTAAATATAGGAAATAATTTAGGTACCGCCCCCGGGGTCACATGCATATTAATGCATCTCCTATTCTTATTTTAAGACACATCCCCACCTGTGGGTAAAGTTTAGATAATCCGACATATGAGGATGAGGTGCTGAACTTTGGGAAGTCTAGTTTTCTATTTTTTTTAAAAGAGTAATTAATGCATTAAAATCAAAATAAGCAAACATGAAAGGACTACAGTTTCGATTCCTCCTTCAATAACTTTACAAACGAAGGAGGAATCTTATTAAAGCAAAGTTCATCCCAAATAAAATTATTAGCCGAGGCATATTTAGCATACCAATCGGCCAACCTATTTCTACTATTATCAACATGAGGGAAAATAACAAAATTAAATTCAGAAAAGAAATAAAACTTATCTTCATTCTTGAACCCATTGATCCTTGCCTTTTGAAGTCTTTTAGTAACATTTGCATTATCTCATTCAATGATAGCTCCTTTGTATTTAAACATCCAATCTTTAAAGATTTATTTTAAAGATTTAATTGCAAGAAGCTCCAAGTGAAATACATCCAAATGAATGTATTTTTTTCCAAAAGCCAATAAAAATCTTCCCTTGCTATCACGAATTACTCCTCCAATACCAGCTTTATAAGAGTTATCAAGAGAAGCGTCTACATTGATTTTTAACCATTCGGGTGGGGGGGATGCCAAAATTTGGACAGTCTAGTAGGCTGGTTAACATCCCACTTTTCTGAATAATGATTATCAATCAATTTAGAAATAGAATAATAGCAAACTGCTTCAGCAGCCACCGGGATAGCTCCCTCAATCACTTTGTCATGAGTAAATTTGTTTCTTGCTTTCCAAGAGAAAAACAGGACATTGAAGAACAAATTAAGAATCATGCCATTATGAGCTTCTGTATGATCCATCCAGCTGCAGCAATCAAGTAAATTATCAAAGAAAGGAATCCCAAAGCCCCTTTTGTTTACTTGAAAGAAAGCCTCCTTGATCTTGGAGCATTTGCAAATAATATGCTCCTTATCTTCAATACCGTCCATGCATCTTGGAGATACTTCTTCCTATTGCAAACTTTTATGAGCCAGATAATAATTAGTTGTAATTGAATTCTTGGAAAACCTCCAGCAAAAGATTTTAATTCTCGGGATGAGCTTAGCTTTCTTTAAACATTTTGAGTATCTACAGTGTGGCAGGTATTGGAATCTGGAATCTGCAATCAAGCCAGAAATTGTTCTCCCCGAACCTTTATGGATGAGCTCTTGTTTATCCTCCATTTGTTCAATATTAATAGTTGTTTGTAGAATAATTTCCACCATTTCTTCACCAAAAACTTTCCTCAATTCAGCCACATTCCATTCTTTTTCTTCTATAAACTTATCCAGTAAAACTAGTTCTTCTCCTTGAGGGACAACAAAAGAAGGCCATTCAATTAAACTCCTATCAAGCAACCACTTTTCTTCAAATACATTAATAGATGAACCATTCCCCACACTCCATTTCAATAGTGGTTAAAGATCTTCACCTCCATCCTTAATGATTTTCCAAGAGGAAGACATGTTCCTCTTCAAATTTCCATCAACAATCCTGAAGCAGTATTTTGGAGCCAGTAATTTGAATAAGAGAGAGTTTTTATTAAAAAACCTCCATGTAAGTCTAGCTCTCAATTCAGCCACCTTGGAAGTAAGAGAATACAAACCCCTTCCTCCTTTATCTACCGGTTTGCAAAGTTCCTCCCATTTAATATAATGAATGCCAATTTTAACCATTGGGCTTATTCCAAATAAAATTTCTACAAATTTTATTAATTTCTTTAAGAATACTAAAAGGGACCAGGGAATTTTTGCTGTAAAAAATAGGGATAGCTAAAGTAACTGATTTCACAAGAGCTATTTTCCCTGCCAAGGATAGGATCTTGCTCCCCCAAGTGTTGATCTTCTTTAATGATTTCTCAATGATGAATTGATAATCACTAGCCTTTAATCTTCTTAGAGCCATCTTGATACCAAGGTAAGAAAATTCTTTTACCTCCTTGATTCCCAAAGTTCTTATTATAGCCTTCCTCCTTCTTCTATCAACCAGCTTTCTGAATAAAATTCTAGATTTTCCCCATATTGATTCATTGTCCAGTCCAATTGCTGAAATTGGAAAGGATACTTTTCACCTCCGTTTCCATCTTCTTACTTGCTTCCGAATACAACAAAGCATCATCTGCGTATAGCAAGTGTGAAATCCGAGGACCTTGAGAAGAGATTTTCACTCCAATAGAAGTCAAAGCAAGTGCATTTGATAAAAGCTGTGAACACAATATAAAAAGGAATGGGGACAATGGACAGCCTTGCTGAAAGTCACTCATGGCTGAAATCCAGTTTGATTTACTCCCATTAATAATAATAGAGAACCTTGGCATTAAAAAGCATTCTAAAATAAGTTTAGAGAACATTGGAGGGAATTCAAATTATTTCAAGACTCCTTCAAGAGTATCCCAACTCATTGAGTCATAAGCTTGTTCCATATCAATTTTATAAGCTACTAACCCTTTAGTAGAATTAGAAAATCTGAATTTATGGAACACTTCTTGAGCAATCAATACATGATATGAAATAGATCTCCCTTGGATAAATGTCGCCTGTTCCTCTGAAATGACTTTAGGAATAATCATAATGAATCTATTAAGAATGACTTTGGCCGCCACTTTGTATATAGAGTTACAAAGGCTGATTGGCCTAAAGTTTGTAGGACTCAAAGGATTAGAAATTTTAGGAATTAAAACTATCAAAGTATCTTTCCAAGTATTATCAATTTCTCCATGCTACAGAAAATAATTGATAGCATTCAAAAAATCATGTTTAATTATATCCCAATAAGATTTTATAAAAGAGTAAGTGATTCCATCACAACCCGCTGCAATGTTAGTACCCAAATCTTTTATAACTAGCTCAACCTCTTCCACCGAAAAAGCTTTATCCAGCCAAGTTCTGTCACCATTATTAAAGGTAACATTCGGTTTGGGCCAACCCTCCAGCAAGCTCTTCCTGTACCTCCACTTTTTCTTAAAGAACCTGATAAGAATATCCTCAATCTGATTTTGATCTTCCATAACATTTCCCTCCTCATATTTTATCTTCACAATGTTATTCAACCTTCTTTTGGCACTAGCATAGGAGTGAAAAAACTTAGAATTGCAATCACCATCAATCATCCACTTGACTTTAGCTCTTTGTTTCCACCAAGTGTTCAATCTAGCCAATGTAGAATTCAGCTCCAACACTTTGGTTTTTAATTTCCAGCAATCTTCATTAGACAATTGACCCATTTTAGCTTCCATTTTTTGAAGTTCCAGAATTTCCTCCATCAGTTTATCTTTTGCTAAATTCAGGTTCACCTTCTTAGCCTTACTCCAAAAGAATAAAGATCTTAGAGATTTTCTAAATTTTGAGTTTAAGATCAAATCATGACTTCCCTGATATTTAATTTCCCAAGCCTTCTTGACCACCTTAAGAGCAGCCGGATAAGAGGTCCATATGTCCTCAAACTTAATATTTTTAACAGGAGGAGGTTTCAAATTGAGAATATTAAGGATTATTGGGCAATGATCGAATGCAATTCTAGCTAAGTGCTGAACAATCAATTGAGAAGATATTTTAAATGCATTTGAATTTAGAAAACACCTGTCAAGCCTTTCCAATATCAGAGCTCCTCCAATTTTGTTGTTGCATCAGGTGAACCTGGGACCAATGAAGTTTATTTCATGGTAATCATTATTGGTGATGAAGGACTCCATCTCTTTTGAACCTTGAGTAAATTTAAACCTTTTGCCTCCTTTCTTGTCTTCTCTTGATGTGAGACAATTGAAGTCTCCAGCAACCACCATCGGGTCTTCAATGGATGAGTAGATAACAAGCTTCTCCCAAAGTTCTCTTCTTTTACAGCTTTCTTTGTTTGCATAAATTGCAGCCACCCTCCACTTACTTTTATTGTTAATCAAAAGGTCTCCAATTATGCATTGATTAGAAGAATCAACCATAGTAAAATCAGCTACATTTGTGTTCCATAAAACAATAATGCCACCTGGTAATCCATTAGAGGATACCATAGCATAGTTCCATCATCTCCAATAAGGTTATTAACTTCCTTCCTTTCAATAGAATTTAATTTTGTTTCCAACAACACCACAAATATCACATTATGCAATTTCACAAATTCTTTAAGGAATGGAGAAGAACTTTTCTTTCTTGCTCCTCTACAATTCCAAAAAGCAAAGGAATACATTAATGAATGATTGGGGATTGACTCCCCAAGTTACCTTTTTCTTCCATTGCCATCCTCCTGCTCCTTAAATTTGAACTGGTAGAACCCAAGTCCTTCAATTGCTTTGATTTTTTCTTCTTTACTGTAATACTATCATCTTCTTTACTAAGTGTCTCAGGAGATTTACTATTACTAGATTCAGTTTTGTTCTTGTCTGGATGACCTTCCGAGACTTTATCTTCATTAATTAAATCTAGAACTTTTTCACCCTCTTGTACTTGGCTGCTCAAAAGACTGAATCTATTGTTACTGGATATTTTTGATTGCTCATTCCTCCTGTAATAATAATTTCAGTTTCAGCTCTTCAACTAAAATTTCCTCAGTTATTTTGATCATAGGATCTTCATCAAAATCTGGAACAGATTCTGTATTCCTCTTTTCTGCATTCCCAGTACTCTTTGTGGCCTCCTTTATTTTCCACAAGTTTTATTAACTTTCTGCTGATGATTGTAATTAAATAGAATTTAATTATGAAAATTGGTTATCTTCCTTCCTCTATTTACAATCACCCATGGCCCATATCCAGTTTCTTCTACAGATTTTCCTGAGTTAACAGATTCAGTGACTGCAACTTTATCTTCTTTGGATTTGTCTTCTACTCCTTCTTTGCAATCTTAACAATTGTGGCCAATTAGACCACACTTGAAACAGAAATTTGGAACACGTTCATATTCAATTTTTTGATAAAATCTTCCATCTTTCCCTTCAACCCAAACACCAAGAGGTAGCTTGTTATCCTGCTGGATCCGGACACATACTCTTCCAAATTCTCTCCTTCCCCATTGGAACATGTTTCCATCAATCAAATATGGTTTCCCAACCATTGATGCAATTTTACAAAGATTGATATTATCCCATCATTGAAGAGGTAGATTTGGCAGTCTAATCCAAATCGGCGCTGTCAAGCCTTTTAGAGAATTTGTTGAAAAATTTTGTGACCATTTATCCATGCCAATTATTTTCCAATTGACAAACCAGGGTCCATTAGTCATCACAGCTTCCATGTGCTCTGGTTCAAATAATGAACATAGCACCCATCCCATGCCTAGCATGGTTAAATGAAATTTCCCATATTGCATCCACTGTCTCCTAAGCTCCGAACTAATAATTCTCAGAGGAGGATCACCACCAAACACCTTGATTACAATTGAGTTGCTGAGATTATCATCATTTTCTTTTTCATTTTGCTCATGTAATTTGACAGTGATAACATCTTCATTTATGAAGTTGCCCAGCTGTAATTCTGATACTTTGATGCTTTCCATTTTTCTCCACGCATTATTTATTCTTCCTTCAAAGTCTTTGTTCAATTTTGGAACTGCATCTCTACTAACACCTTTAACAGCTGATTCCACTTCTCTAACTTTTAACAAATCAGAGAATAAGATTTTCTCTAGTTCACTTCTCCTCTGTTGTTCAGCTGCATTCTTCCTTTCTTCTAGTTTCTCCTTATTACCAGAACTTGGACTCCCTGACCAGTTACGAACTGTCATATTCATTTCCTTGCCATTCACTTTTTCATTGGAACAGTGACTATCAATCATAATTGGTTCTGAAGACAGCGAAGCGTCTGGACCTTCAGAAGGTATCAATGCAGTCCTCTCTTTAAAATTCTTTAGAAGTCTAGTTTTCTAAAAAAACTATTTTTAAGCCTTTTTTAAACTTTAAGCATTCATGATTTATATATTTTGACTAGCATGCATTATATTAGAAACATATTTTAAAAAGTTTAAATTTTAATTTCATCTATCTTTAGCATTATTACCCTGCATAAGTCAAGGTGCCACTTTGGACAATCTCTAGATGTCAGCCTAAACTTTCCAAAATTTTAATAAAAATGTCCATACCACTCTTTCATAAAATGACATGACTTATGTATTTAAAATTGACTAGGTGGTTAGCTGGCTCCCCAATCTAAGCTGGGGTAAGTCCAGGTTCTGCATTGCATTAAATAGGTTATAGTCACTACTATATGGTGCCCAATTTAGATTTAGGATCCAAGGAAAATTTGGAATGATATGACGCTAACCTCCAGGAATAGAATCCCAAATTTCTAATAAAATGCTCAACATAAACTAAATATTCCTTCAATCCAAAACTTGAAATCCAACACTTAGATTAGATTCGACACTTCTGGATTTTTCAATAATCCCGAAGTGTCTCTTGCCCTCCTTCCTTTAACCCCATTAATAAGTTCTATAATTTGATTTATTCCTACTTGAAATTTCAAAATTCAACTCCTTTGATATCATTCCTACAAGATCTTTTAATAAAAAAATGCCACTACTTTAATCGAGAGTTTTTCTAGGAGGCACCATTTTCCTATGATATAATTGATTATGAGGGCTTGCGCCCGTAGAAGATTTAGAACCCACATCAATTTTAAAAAAATAATATTCAAAACTTAATTGATATTTCTTTTGGGAAATCAAACTCATAACGATCATTATCGTCATAATCGTATGATTTCCAATGAATTATATTTTCTTTCTCTTGAAAGATTTATCATGTGTTAACATAAATTGGAATATAAAATTAATAATCATTTATCTTGATAATCATGGTCATATATTTGATTGAGCCTCATCTTGACCCTCCAGGGTTATATGTTATTCATCCTTAAATCAGGCTATGATAGCCAAGAGAAAATTTATAATTTTGGATATGAATCTGCTATGGGATTTTATTTTTTCCTTTTGGGGTGATAAATCACCCTTAATGTTTGGTTCGATTTTAGAATTGAAATCTAAACTTAGTTCCAAATGTTTCAAAAGAAATTTTCAAAACTCAAATTAGACTTCTTTGGAAAAATTCAACCAACGATGACTGTTATCATCATGTCTGAATAATTATTAAATAATGATATCTTCTATCTTAGTGGAGATATATTATTTGTTAATAAGGCTTTGGGAATGAAATCAATATAATCAACCTAGAATATCATTGTTAAAAATTATATCAAACTCCATTTTGACTTTCTAAGGTCGTATGCAGTTCGTTCTTAAATCTAGTTGGACTTGTAATCCTACATTTGAACCCCGTTCTGAAATCTTATTTCCACTTTCCAAAGTGGTATGACTTTTTTAGTGGGACATTTGATCTCAGAACTCAAATCCAAAGTTTACTCCAATTTTCCAATGAAAACTAATTATTTTTAAAACCATCTTTCAAAACTTCCACCAACAAACACCTCACAAACTCACCCTCACAAGATTCTCTCTCTCTCCCAAGCTCTCCTTCTCCTTCTTTAAGCTCTCTTAGGTCAAGACAATAACAAAAGATCATCTCATTAATAAATAAGAGATCTTATAAAGAAGGACTTAAGAATTGCCCTAATTATCAACTTGAGAGGATTACACTAACTGACTAAATGAGTTTGCAATAACCATCCATTTTAAAAATTCTAAAAATAAAATCTTTCCTAAGTGAGTTTGGCAACTAAGTATCTTTGATTTGAGCATATTGTCCATGATGATGGGATTATCATCCAAGATGATTTGCTTAAGAAAGTTGACCTGACCTAGAAGCCCTAATTAGGATTTTTATTTTTGACTGATCATCCAGGATGTTATAAAATCATCATATATGATATGATAAAAAAAAATCTAGCACTAATTTCTCACTTTGAGTATGTGTGCGTAAGGTTACTTAGCTTCAGGATTCATGAAGATATATTTGAATCAAGAAAAGTAAAAATGCATTGAATTAAAAAACTTAGACTGACTCAATCTTAGTATACCTGATCTTGATCTGATTGACGTTCAAAGAGAACTTGTGGACCTGAAAGGTTAGTGAGCAGGGCACATAGAATATATATGCATGAATGGCGGTCAAGAAACAATAATGTATGTTATTATTAAAATCATGACTTTTGCTCCAGATTTGTAATAATCTTCCATTTTTTTATGATAGAAAACGTTATTGTTGGAGCATTTCAAATCACATATATATTTTTTAATTTATAGAAAAATGAAACATATAAAAAAGGAGAAATAATATAAGCAAAGTAAAACAAATTTTACTTAAATAAGCAAATGATACAACACTAAAATTACTCCCCCTTTTGAAATCATAAAAAGGAGGAAACAAAAAAATAACTACTAAATAGAATATAGTATATAAACAATTACAAAACATCACACAAAAACACCAAGCAATCTACAAGTATAAAGGACCCTAATCAGGTGAAGGAGGTGGTGGTTGTGGATAAAAGAGACTGTGAATGGAAGAAAATTGCTCCCTAATCCATGCCATATCCTGGTCGTACTACTGTTATTATTGGGCTACATAGGCATTAAAAAGATCGACATCTAATGCATGCTACTGCTCTTATGAAACTACGTAGGAGTCAAATTTGGCCTCCCACTAGTCAAACCTATCCACCAACTGATCTAGTTGAGACTATTGGAAGATACAAATAGGTTTTGGAATAGCCTCTTCCTCTGCTCCCTCAGCCTCCTCATGCTCTGGGTGAAGGTGAGTGTTGTGAAGGACATGGAAGGAGCTATTAGTGTAGAAGGCAGGTTGGTAGTTTGGTGTGGTAGGATACTGAAGATTTTACTTTATTTCAAGAACATATGCAATAATGTGTCCTAGGGCCAGATTTAGTTTCCTCTTATATTCGAGATCCCTAATGCTAGGCAAGTGTTCAATGTATCAAAAAAGAAGATCAGTAGCATTGAAATCCCTAGAGTAGAGGGGTGATGTAAACATGATCACTAGTCTTTGGAATTATAGAGGTTCGAAGGACATGTTGAATGGTCCTAGCATGTTTGACTAAAGAACTAGAGGCACCATCATGGAAACTGGCATTGGTGTGTCTTAAAAATTGATTGATAGGGCGCCAGTTAAAATCAGGATTTAAAGCTAAGATATGAAGTTTATCTCTAGTAGTGGAAAGTTGAAGAAGTTCATGGCCATCCTAATAAGAGATTTCTATAGGTATTTTGTTCACATAAGATTGGAGTGTAAAATAGGTAGAGTTAATGCGAGGACTGGTGAAGAATTTATACAGAAGTTTAGGTTGGAACGGGAATGCAAGGGTCAGAATGAAAGTAAGAGCAGTATGAGAAAATAGATCTAACACTGGATAAGTAAGTGTGCGGGGATTGATAATCTTGGAGCATGTAATCCCTACCATTTTGTATTCGAGATAAACAGCCTGATCTACTACCTCAATAAATAAAGGGTTAAAAGTTTCCCTTGAGGTGTTTCAAGTAAGCATCCTAGTATGCTTGCCACCAACCATTTTGAGAGTTTAAGGGAGAGGAAGGAAAAATTGGAGGAGTTTTTTGTGTGAAGAAAATAGCTCAAAATAGCCATTTATAAAGACTCGGGCAAATCGTCCAGGATGATCATGGAATCATCTAGGACGATCAAGAGAAATAATAGCATCTAGGACAATTGGTCAAAAAGGCAGTCCTATCGTCTAAGATAATTGGACATCATCCAGCATGATTAGACATATGAAATCATCCTGAGGAGTCAAACAGTACGATCTTTAACTATAAGGATCATCCATGATGAAAAGGAGGATCATCCTGAATGATTGACAATAATGGTTTGTACTAGCCAAATTAAAAAATTTAACCATATTTACCACGTTGATCGTCCAGGATGAACAGGAGGATCGTCCAAGTTGATCACCAATAATTATGACAGAATTCATTCATATCATCCTTGATGACATGGATTGTCTAGGACGATCACATATAATAAAATCAAATCAACTACCAGATGGATGATAAAGGGTGAATTAATGATATTGTCTAGGATGAAAAAAATCATTCAGATGATGTGAATAAAAAAATGAAAAATTTGATGATGGATATGGATGACCAGAAAAGGTCCTAAAAATAAATAACAAGTAACACAATAAAAAAACAAGTAAAAAACATAAAGAAAAGATGATAAAATCAATAAAAAGAATAAAAATCAAGTTTTTTTTTTTAAATTAATGCTAGAAATTATAGATTTTTCTTTTGATTGGATTAAAAATTAGTAAAAAATGAATTAACATCATCGAAATCCAAAAAAATAGTAGAATAATCGATCATGTTAACCCCAGCTCGTACTTCTTATAGGGAAAATCATCTTTTGAAAACAAAGATCTAACCAAAAAAAATCAGATATGAAAAGTAATCCGTTCAAAACTTTATTCTAAAAAAATATCTTATTGAATAATATAGCAAAGTAATTAGCCACTATCATGAGTATCAAAAATCAAGTCTTTGAAAATATCCAGTGAAACATGAATTCTTCTAAGATTTAAGGGTTTGAAAGAGAAGGCAGCTTGATTTCTTGTGGGCTCATTTTGTGCCTCATATCATTTATTTAGCTCACTTTGCACATCTTTTGATTTTTGATACACTTTGTGTATCTTTAAATTATTTAGCAATCATTGTGCATCTTTTTAGTTTTTCTTTTTGGGCTCATTTTATGCTTCTTGTTATTTTTTCGAGCTATCTACCTTTTAAAACTTTTAAAGAATCTCAATTACAAGAATATCTTCATGATAATAGAGAAAAAAACTCACTTTCTAATATAAGGAAGAGTAAACCATAAAGCAGAATCATATTCATATAATAAATGCAGCAACATGATCAAGAAAGCTTGAAATTGATTTAGTGACTTTGAGCATTATTTATATGAGATAGATTACTATAAGAAGATAGAAAAGATCTCAATTTCAAAGTTAAACTGTTAATTTTAAATAGACTTTTTCTTAGACAAAAAAATTACACTAGTAAAAGGAGTTAGCGGATGGAAAATAATCAACGGTGTTTCTTCCTGTAACTAATTTAGGGATGTCAATCAATGATTACAAATTTTCAAAAACAAAAGTAAGATAAAAATGTCATTCCAGTAGTACTTATTAAAATAAAATTGAAGTGAAAAATAACATAATAATGAAACACAAAAAATAACAGAACATAAAAAAAAAAAAACTAAAGAAAGATAAAAAATAGAAATTTTAGATTTCAATAATCATCAAGTTCATGCATTTATGTCTATGACACCTAATCTAATCCTTAAGATGCTAAAAGTTTCAAAGGATAGTGGTTTAGTAAAAATGTCATCCAGTTGGTTTTTAGTTGTTATATCATGTAGCTCAATGTATCCTTTAGTAAGATGGTACCTAATAAAGTGATGTCTTATGTCAATATATTTGGTTCTAAAATGCTGGATGGGATTTTTAGAAATGTAGATAACACTAGTGTTATCACATAGAATTAATATTCTGCCTACAGGTAATCCTAAATCCAAAATCTATTACTTTAACCAAAGGACTTGGGCCAACAACTTCCTAAGGCTATGCATTCAACTTCAACAATGGAAAGTGTAACTGAGTTTTATTTTTTGCCTGACTAGAAGACTATGGATTGTCCTTTGAATTGCATGTTCTAGTGGCACTCTTTTCATCCACCCTACACCCTATAATGTCTGAATCAAAATATCATAAAATCTCAAAAGAAGTGTTATACCTCATATACAAAATTCCTATATTTGGGGTTCCTAAGAGATATCTAAAGATTCTCTTAACTGTAGTCAGGTGGGACTCCTTTAGATCAGCTTAAAATTTAGTTTAAAGGCATACACTAAATATTATATCAGGTCTGCTAACTATCAAGTAAAGGTGCGATCAAATTATTCTTCTGTATTTCTTTTGATGAATTGATTTTCCATTTGAGTATTTATCTAATTGAACAGTGGAGCTCATGGGAGTGTTAATTGGCTTGGCTTTATCCATTTCATATTTTAAGATGCCTTTAATGTATTTTGATTTATTAAAAAAATTTCATCATCCCTTTATTTTATGCTAAACCCCAAAAAATAGGACAATTCTCTCATCACACTCATCTCAAATTCTTTACTCATTATTTTATAAAAATCATCAAATAAATTTTTATTAGAAGATCCAAAAAATATATCATCAACATAGATCTAGATAATGAGTAATTCATTTTCTACTCTCCTTAAAAAAATGGTGGTATTTATGCTACCCTTAATAAACTCCCTTTTTAGTAGGAATGTGCTAAGCCTCTCATACCATGCATGGTGCCTATTTTAATTCATATAAAGCCTTTTTTAATTTGAAAAAATGATTTAGAAATTGGGAATTCTCAAAGCTTGGGGGTTGCTATACAAATACATCTTCTTTTTTTAACCCATTTAAAAAGGCACTCTTGACATTCATTTGGAAAAGCTTAAATCCCTTATAACATGTAAAGGCTAGTAGCACTTTAATTGCTTCCAATCTAGCTACAGGAAAAAAAAAGTATCCTCAAAATCAATCCCTCTTATTTGATTATATCCCTTAGCCATCAATCTTGCCTTATTCTTAACCACCACACTAGAATCATTCATTTGATTCTTAAGACCCTTTTAGTTCCTATTACACTTTGAACCTTAGGTCTTTCTACTAGCTCCTAGACATCATTTCTAACAAATTGGTTCAGTTCCCCTTATATATCTAGGATCCAGAAATCATCAGAAAGGGCTTGCATGATGTTGGTGGGTTTAGTCATTAATATAAAGATAGAGTGGTTAACTTCTTTTCTAAGCACATGCCTAATTCTAACACCTTCAGAAGGGTCTTCTAAGATAAGTTCTTTAGGATGACTCAAAGAATATCTCCAATCTGTAGGCAAAGTGTTTTGAGGTTCTACACTATCCTCCAGATTTGTAATTTCTACTCCGTGGGTAATCTCACCTACGTCATCAGTTATTTGAGATTCTATGCTTTCCTCCAGATTTATAGTTTCTACTCCTTGGGTAATCTCACTTACTTCATATTCTTCCTCAACTCTAGACTTCTCAAAATTAGATTCATCAAATACTAAATGAGTAGTCTCCTCCACCATAATTTTTCTCATATTAAACTCTCTAAAGTATTTCCCAACACTTAAATAGCCTAAGAACACTCCTTTATTAGATTTTGGGTCAAATATTCCTAAGAGTCATTTCCCATTATTTAGAATGAAAACCTTATGAACAAAGATGTGGAGGTGAGAAAGGTTGGGTGTCCTACCCTTAATGATAGGGTGTCTTATTCAGTTTGGATCTAACATTCACTCTATTCAATACATAAAAAGTTATGTTTATTGCTTTTGCCCCAAAAGTATTTTAGAAGTGAATACTAAGCAAGCATGGCTCTATCGGCTTCTACTAAGGTCTTGTTCTTCATTTCAAATATCCCATTATGCTGAGGGGTCCTAAGAGCTGAGAAGTTGTTACTAATCCCTTTGCTCATTATAGAAAGTTTCAAATCTCTCATTTTCAAACTCTCCATCATGGTCACTATGGATTGCTAAGATCTCACAACCTAGTTTTTTTCTGAATCCAAGTGGAGAATGATTTAAATTCATTAAATGAAACACTATTATGTGACATAAATCTAATCCAAGTGAACCTTGAGTAGACATCAGTTATTATAAATCCTAAGACCTTCCCCCCTAAGCTTGTAGTGCTAATGGGTCCAAAATCCATGTGAAGGACTTCTAAAAGCTTAGAGGTGCTAATGTCCTTAATAAAATGGAAAGAGGATTTAACTTGTTTCTCTAATTAATAGATATTACACAGGTGGTCCTTAGTGAATTCAAACTTGGGGATTCCTCTTACTAAGTCTTTTTGGGTTACTTTTCTAAAGGTTTTCAAGCTAGCATGACACAACCTCCTATGCCCCAACCAAGACTCTTCAATAATAGTTTTTAAGAAAATAGAACCAACATATTCAATATTATTTAAATCAAATATATAAACATTATTGATCTTTTTTTCTTGTAAAATAGTGTTGTTATTTAAGCTAATAATGCAAGTGTTTGACAAAAACATTTGTGCTAAAGCCTCTATCACATAGCTGATTGATGCTGAGCAAGTTATGTTTCAAGACATTAATAAGTAAAACATTTTCAATCAAAAAGTTTATGGAGTTTCTGATTATACATGTACCCACAACTTTCCTGGTGGTGTTATCTCTAAGAGTGACCTTGTCTCTAGCCTTGGCCTCTAGTGAAATGAATTGATTAGCATCTTCAATCATATGGTATGAGCATCCTCTGTCTAGGTATCACATGCTCTCATGAGCTCTTGTGTGAGAGCACACTTATAAAATTATCAAATGTTAGATTTAAGAATTCAAACAAGTTTGAGTCCCTTCTTATGGAAAGAAGAATGCAATTGTTGACCTTGATTTCAACAGATCCTTATTCAAAGTGGTTGACCTGGTCAAATTGACCAAGCAAGGCCCCAAGACCAACTCCCTTATGTAAAGTGGGTCAAGCCTAGTTTGTTGAGCCTAGACCTAGGCATTGGGTCAACCTGGTTGACCAGGTTAACCCAGGTTGACCCAAATTGACCCAAATCCCTTCCTCTTGATTTTAAATAAAATCTACTCCTCCTTTGGCTCAATTCCCTCCTTCTTTGGATTCAGTGGGTCAGACGCAACCCATTGGGGCCAAACTCATGCCTTTGGTCAACTTGGTTAACCAAGTCAACCCAGGTTGACCAACTTAGCCCTATTAAGCCCAAATCAATTTCAAATCAATTCAAAAGCTTCTTGGACTCAATCCCTTTACTCCTTTAACCCAACTAACTAAGTTGACTAAGTCAAGCTCTAACTTGGTTAAACCAAGTCTTATTGGGTCAAATTTGATTCATTTGATTCAAATCAACCTTATTTATGATATTTAATTCTTTTCTAATGATCCCTAATGCAAACCACGACAAAGGGAGAGGGTTTTCCCTCCTAATTAACCCTAGGAGCAATCCCCACCCTTGATCATTAGCTTAGTCCTATATGTAAGCTTATTAGGGTTTCATTAAGGGGAATTTTAGTTTTTCTCTCTCTCTAAGCTCCCCCAAGCTGAGTTTTCTTCTATTTGAGTTCTTTCAAACCCCCTCCTCCTTTCCATAGCCAAATCCTACATTGAGACCTCATCGATAGTGATCTTCTGGTGAGAGCAATCCTAGATCCATCCAAAGATCATCCCAAGTGATTCGTAGCTCATTAGATCGATGACTCAAGGGGAAAAATGTATGAGGATAGTTTATAAGTTCAGAGAATCCATTATTTCTGAAATCCCACAGTGAGATTCTTCAAAAACTCTAGATATAGATCACTACACTTAGATCTATATACCTTTTATATTAGAGACTTTTAGATCTTAGAAATACTCCCCCAAAATTTCTCTTCACATGCTTAACATGTTTTTAAAATTCTGCTAAAATTAATTGAGTATCCAGGGAGAATGAGATAATATTAATTTTTAGGGTATTTGATTGCATAGGGATTGAACTATGGGTGATTCAGACCATTGATCCTACGGTTTGTGGTCAAGATCCTACCTTTCCATGCATTTATCCGACCGAAGAAGTCCTCCATCGGATTGAGACTTCATGCAAATCAATCTTAACGGTAGATCTTGCACTGAATAAGATCAAACGGCCCACACATTAAGCTAACTCATTTAAGTGAAACCGCGTGCGTCCCAGGCTTTAAACGCCAATGATTGCCAATGGTGTAATAATTGGCAATTAAAGCCACTTCCATATAATCATCTTCACGTATCGTGGAGCCAATCCCCGGATGCCACATGGCCCACCAAAGCCGTTGCCGCCTTTTAATTCTAAATTAATTTAAAAATATTTTTAAAGATGTTTTAAAAAAATTTCATTAAAAATTTATTTAAAATTATTTTAAAATAAAAAAATATATATATTATATATCATTTTCTCATAATTTTTTCTTTAATTTAAAATTATTATTAAATTAAAATATTCATTATATATTAAATTATATTAATTTTTAATTAATAAATAATATAAATAATACAAAATTAATGTTTTACACACTAATTATTTTTAAATAGCTTTTAAATGTTTTAAACATTGTTAATTCATATTAAATTCATTTTAATTAGAAAAAATACCTATTATAACTTAAAGTTTTTAGAAAGTTAGTTATTTTTATTTAAAATTCATTTTAGATATTAAAATTTATTTGTCTTACTTATTTCTACATTATTTAATTATTTTTATTACTTAAATATTATTTAAATAATTAATATGTTAATTATTTTGAATTAAAAAAATATTTTCAAATTATTTTAAAACCTCCTTGAGTGATCAGTAGATATCCCATATATTTATGTATTTTTTTATACACTAAATTATTTTAAATTACATCAAAAACCTATTTATTTATTATATGTATTTTAAATTATTTAAAATTACATATATTTTAAATCTATTTAATTTTGGGAGATCGACTTTATGGAATCTCAAATATAGGTTATGCATATGAATACCATTCATGGGGGGATGATTAGTGAGTGATTGAGCTCCAATCACTCACTAATTGCATTGTTAAGCGCACCCAGTTCTTATTATTTTTCATCTTTTACATGTGTAGGATGCACAAACATCTAGTTTAGGCCCTCCTAGAGCAAAGGACTTGGTGTTTTTATATTTTTATGCATATCCTCTATGCTACTTCAAGGGTTAGTCATTAATTGTTGATTTAAACCTACTTAATGTAGTGACTCCCTAAGGATAAGAATTATGAACCCGTCTAGTAAACTTAGAATAATTCTAGGAGCTAGAGAAGATCCCTGATTGACATGACATATTAAAAACTTAAATTTAATGACATAATAAACCTCCCAGAATTTTCTAAGATTTTTAGGAGCCTTTAAACCCCTTAATTAAAAAACCTTACTTTTCCCCTTAATTAAGCCCTGATAACTTTAGAAAATTCAATCAATTCATATTAAATCAAATAATTACCCATAATACCTCAAACTCTTCATATTTTAATTCTTAATCTAATAAAATTGAAAGCCCCTTAATTAGACTTCAATCTAAACCCAAATTTAATTTTGATTTAAAATCACCTTTTTAATTAAATTAATAAATTAATTTTAAATTTTCCCCAAACACTTAGTAACATCTCTTTAGGTCATTTTGAACCTTTGGGGGTGATTCCAAGCAGTTTGGAGCTGATTTGGATCAAAACTCCTAAAAAAAGATTTATTAAATAATTTATTAATTACCCCAATTTCAAAATTTTATAACTAATTTAAAAAAATGCAAATTGGGAAAATTAAAAGGTATTCAAAGTTAAGTTAAATCTATTATATATTAAAAATAATAGGTTTCCACAAACCAACATAGATTAAAATGTCAACACTCCGGTCAGCCGTAGTTTATTAATTAGGGCCCGAAACTTTTAAAATTCATAATTTTGTTTAGAAAACTCAAAATCCAACAAAATTATAGTCTAACAACTTCCCTTAAGGCCTAATATTTAATTAAAATTTTAGAATCACTAAACCTATATTGTTTCCAATAGTGACCTTTTGAACCCCATTAATATAGCGGGTAGGACGACCCCGGACGCTCTAAAATTTGCTAATACAATTTAAACTTTAGAGATTACTACCCTAAGTATTAAAACTGATCCACAAACTTGATTAATCTAATTGGAACCCAATCTATTAATATTTAAACTTTAATAAAAAAATTCCCTGTTGGCTTCTAACAAACTTGAACTCGAGGCAACTTGAACTAACTATCAGATGTAGGAACTATTCTAAGATACAAAAACCTACTACACACACATAGGCAATTAAGAAGGTGAAGTTGATTCTATTCAGTTTCTGTAATTGGACAGGCCAACGGATGAACAATAGCAAATCTTCCATGTTATTTGGAAAACATGTGGATAGAAGAAAGAAGAAAATCATTGCTAAAATAATGAACTTCAAAACTTTCAAAGAATTCAGCTATTTGGGAATAAAAATGACATTAAGGAGACTATCTTATGATGACTTCCAATTCATCATAGATAAAACCTTCGAGCTACTGAACAATTGGGGAAGCAAAATTCTATCAGTTGCGGGTAAGATAACCCTTGTCAAAACTATTCTTCTGGCTTTGCCAACTTACTATGGTACTCATTCATTGCTGCCGAAAAGAATTCTGGATGATCTAGAGAAAATCTGCAGAGATTTTATATGGAGAAAAGCTGAAGGAAATTCGGGTATACACTATGTTAGCTGGGAAGAAATGTGTAAACCTGTTAATGAAGGAGGAAGAGGATTATTCTCTTGCTCGGCTAAAAAGAAAGCATTAAGATCAAGATTAGCTTGGAGGTATTTTAATAACAAGGATTCTCTTTTACATGAAGTTTTTGCTGCCAAATATGGTGAAAAACTGAAAATGGGGAGTAATAGAATCAATTATTCACCTTCTTGGAAACTCTTGAATGAAGGCTATAATATGCTTAAACCAATTGTTAGATGGACATTGGCTAATGGTAAAGATGTGGATGTGTTTAATGATACTTGGATCTTAGATAAAAGTATTAACCGTTGGCCTACATTTGTGGTACCTCATGAAGAAGAAGCTTTATATGTCAAAGAATTAATCCACAACGGCTCCTGGAATGCTCCGAAATTGATTGATATGTTTGGAACAGAGTTGGTATCACTTATCCTTCAATTGAAGATAGATCAAGGAAGTGGAAAAGATAAGATGGAGCTCGTTCAGCACAATTCTGGTTTAACAGTGGCGGGAATGGCGTTCAAAGCTATAAACCATCAAAACAGTGAACTGAACCACTGGAATTGGTTTAAAAATATCAAGTTGAATGCTCGGGTGGAATTTTTTTGGTGGAAAGTATTCAAAAATGCTATTCCTACTTATAAATACTTACATCGGAGGAGACTAAGAGATGATGCAGAATGTCCAAGAGGATGCTAGCCTATTGAAGACCAAGAACAAGTTTTATGTACATGTTTAAAGCTTAAAGAGGTAATTAATCTTCTTAATATCTGGGGTTTTTGTATTACAGAATTTCGGAATTATGAAGATTGCATTAAATGGCTGGAAACTATAGCACGGAAGAGAGGATTGGTAGCTAACTTATATTGCAATGCAGTTTTCTTATCTTCGAAATCTAGGAATAAGAAAATTCATGAAGGAATGGAAGAAAGTTCTACTTTTATTGCTTCCAATGCTATTTGCTACACATCTATTCATAATAACTTTAATCACTTCTCATCGGGCAACTGGGATGTCAATCAATCGAATAGAATGTCTAATTCTTGGCAACCTCCTCCACCAAAATGGCTAAAAGTTAATGTTGATGCTTCTCTCTTGAATTCTTATAAACCTGGATTGGCAGGTGTATTCAGAGATTATAAAGGCAGATTTTTATATGCGTTTGGAATCAAATGTATACATTGGGATATTGCAAAATTGGAGCTTCTTGCAATTTATTCTTTGAAGGAACAAATGAAGGATTGGATGTTCAAGTACAAAGGAATTATAATTGAAAGTGACAACTCCAACATCATCTCTTTCATTCAAAAGATTTGGGAAAAAGGTAACATAGTCAAAGAAGATCTTGATTTCCTTAAAAATTTCAATTTTGTTATCTTTAATTGTATTAGTAGAGATAACAATAAGTTAGCTAATTATTGTGCTAACTTAGCTCTTTTTAGTAGCTTTTCTTGGGATGATATCTATTTGAATAAGGTTCCTCCTTCTTTCTTGGACATTTTGAAGGAGGAATCCAACATCTAGTTGTTTCTTGTTATCTTCTTTAATATAAGCTAGCTTCGGCTTTTTCTCAAAAAAAAAAAAATCACCCTTTCACTTGCTTTATAAGAAATCATGAAGATTAGATTCATTCAAGTCAGTTTCTAAGGACCTTTTATATGAAAGACACAAAAAACCATCCAGAAAACTAAAACTTTCAGTTTTGAGCATATACGATCATACATTACCATCGATAATCATCCTGGACAAACATTTCAAAATTTGCTCATACAATACTATACAACTTATTTTTGTACAAGTATATCATACATTATGATATATATATTGTACGATACAAATAATTATAAAAAAATTTCTATTCGTATGGATGAAAATTTTCCCCATAATTTCATATTCTAGACATCTTCTATACGAACTCTAGATCATCCCACATGAACATCTCAAAAAATTTACCTATTCGTATGGATGAAAAAGTTCTCCATAATTTCATATTCCGGACATCGTCTATGCAAACTCTAGATCATCATTGACGAATAGTTCAAAATATTTACTTGTTCGTATGGATGAAAATGTTCCCAAAATTTTATTACTCTGGATGTCTTCTGTATGAAGCCAACTTTGTATTGCACAAATAGTACTTAAAATTTTTTTCCCATCCATGCTTTAATTAACTGCTTGCTAGAGGAAATAACTAAATAAATTTTCCTGTACACAATGAAATCGTACAGTACGATTAGTTTAAAAAGATACAAATTTTTAACACTCCCCAATGTGTGTGTGCATGGTTACTCAATTACAATCATAATATCTCATACTCAATAAAAATGTAAAAATACATACTCCATTTATAATGAACGCTATACAAATCTGACATGAAGTCTTCAATAGTCTAGAGTGATTTCCCTGAAATGTTAGTACACAAACAACAAAAGCAATATATCCAATATATGTTAGGACAAATAGTAATCAAAATAATAATATTTGGAATCATCAAAAGCGCATATGATATGAAAAATATAGTTATGAAAACTAAGTTGCAACAATCTCCATCTTTTTGATGCTGGCAAAACAACTATTATTTGAGTTAGCATTTAAAAAAAAAATTTCTCCTTAGCTCCCCCTAAAAAATGACCAAGGTAAATCTAAGGATTCCTATGAAGATAAAAAATCTTAAACCTCAAAAAAATTAAAAGGCACAAAATCAAAAAAAAAAATTCAAACAAAAATATAATCTAAAAATACAAAAATAAACATGAATGAACACTCAAAAACATAACATATACATAAAACATACACACATCACATAACAAGCACATTAATAAAATAATATGGAAATAACAAACATATCAATCAAATAATATTCACACTACACACATCAATTAAATAATATTATTTTTCTCCCTTTTGACAAGAACAAAAAGGGAAGTAGATTATGAAATGAAAGGTTGCTTTAGATAAACCAATAGAATTGTGCTAGAAAAAAGATTTTAAACAAATTCCAAATAAAATATTAATTTCACAATACTAAAAAGAAAAAATTCAAAATTTTAAATCATAAATAATGAAGAGAAGAAAAGTCAATCAAAGTCATTATTCAAGTTAGACAAATTAAATAAGATGATTATTGCTAAAAATGATGAAATGAAGATTAGTTAACTTCAAATTCAACAAACAATATGATTGTTAATCAGATTAATTTGAATTAGAGATTAAAAGATAGTGGAAAGAACTTAATAAAAAATTTAAAATGGTGACATTGCACATTTTTTCAAATATTTGTGGCACACTTTGTGCATCTTTTCTATTTGGGCTAATTTTGTATCTTTTTTCACTTTGTGAACCATTGTGTAGTCTTTTAATTTTTGCACACACTGTGCATTTCTTTTTTATTTACTTTTGGGCTCTTTCCAATAGTAGTAATTTAAAAATCAAATTTTACTAATAACAAAAATAAGCATATTGAAAAAGAAATAAAAATAATAAGACATCAATCTTGCAACAATTATATATTAGAAATGATTGTCTAAAATAACATGAAATGAACTTCTTATCTAACCCTTGTTGGAATTTAAATTTAAATTTTTTTAAGATTAAATTTTTGTAAGGAAATTAATTTGTAAAGAAAAATAACGTATATCTTATTATAGATCAATTTCAAATGGTTTTTCATATTAGACATTCTTAATACTTCAAGAAGTACGAAGCAAACACAAGTATCCAAGACATGACATTTTCATTGATATCAAAATGATCAAATATATTCATTACATTCATATCAACAAGAACAAACACATCATCATCACATAAAAAAACTTAACAACAAGCAACAACCACAACTAACATGAAAGAAAAAACATCATCACATCACTCACAAAATCCTAGTAGAAACAACAATACAGAAGTACATCAAGAACGCAGAGGGGCCCTTATCTGGAGGAGGAGGCTGGTTGAACACTGAAAAATAGCTATTCATCATAGCTACATTTGTATTTATTGTGTTAGATTGGCCATAGATCCAACCCATGTCTTCCTAGTATCTGACAACCTGCTGATTTAAATGAGTCTCAATTTGATCAAAATGTCGATAAAAGTGGGTCTCCAAATGATCAAAATGCTGAACCATCTCCTGAAAGTAGTTTTGATCAGGTCCTTGTGTAGGTGCTGGAGGTCTCCCTTCTCTCTCAGTATCATTACTAGAACTCTGATCTCTCCCAAATAATGATCACAAAGAAGCATTGGTAAAATAGATCGGGATTTTACTGAGAGGATCAAAATGAATCAGGTTGTACTTCTTATGAAAGATATAGGCAACAAGATGTCCTAAGGACACGTTCTTTTTTCTCTTATAATGTGGAAGACCAATCTCAAAAAGGTTATACAGGTAATCCATAATGAGTTTTACTTCATTAATAGATTTTTCAGTCATAATAAGATATGTGACAGTGGATAGGAGTGGATTCATATTCACTCGATCACAAGCTTTAAGAATAACAGAGGTTCTTAAAATGTGCTGGATGATCCGGGAATTTTGGTTCAAGGTATAAACTTGAGCTAAATGATTGACTTGGGAAACACCTCTAAGAACTTGGTTAATTTCAGACCTGTCAAAGTCAGATATAGAGGTCATAGTGTGTGCTCTAATCCCTTGGGTTCTCAAGTGGAGGTAGTTTCCTAAATCTTCTTAGGTAATTTCTATGTGTTGTTTTTGGATGAAATAACTTATAATAGAGTTATCCTCACTAAGTCTCATGTTAGCTGAATAATAATAAAAGGTTCTTTGTGATATGCATAGATAAGAGCCAAAATGAAGGAACGTTGAGTAGAGGCAAATATGGGCATTACAGAAAAATGAAGATCATCTTGGATCAGCAGTCGCGATGGGGTGATCTTTACAACAATGAACCTAAAGTTTGCATCATCATACTTCTTAGACAAGAAGTTAGAATTAGTAGTAGAAGAAAAAGAAGATCCTTTAGAACCTCAAGGACATTTGCTAGAATATGCCATTTCCTAGACAAGGATTCTGCAGAATTTTGAAAGGAATATGAAAGTGAATGAAAATGATTTTGAAACCCTTATATATAAAAAAAATGAAAAATTATATTGTATGAAATTTTATTTATACGTATGATTGTGAAATTATATGGGATGAAAATGTTTTTGTATGTATGAACAAAAACTGCTAAAGATGAAATAGCTTTTTATAAAATGTTATTTCTGAAATGTCCTTTAGTATAGGCTTTTTGACCACTCAATTATACATACAAAAACGTGTTCATCAGGGATGATTAGAATATTAAAGATTATTTTTAAAGTGGTTAGGTTCGTCCCCTACAAAATCTCACATCTGGATTATACAAATATAAATGATATCATCCGAGACGATCAGTAATAAATAACTGAACCTAACTAGCAAAACCGTGCCCATTCATACAAACAAACTCATGTAAATTGTACCGTATAATAACGTCATCATACATTATGAAAACTATGAAAATCTAAATTTTGCATCCTCAACTCCATAAACTATTATGTATACGCTACAGAATTTATGCAGGACAAATTTATATTCATATAGTACAAATAGAATACAAAAACAATACATGAAAATTAGATAAACTTCTCAAAATCAAGTGGCATGCTTCTAGTTTTAACATGCAAAAACAAATAAAAATAAAGCAAAAACCCAAAAATAAGAAAAAAAAAGCATAAACAACAAAAAAACTAAAATAGACACAAATATAAAACATATCAAATTTGTAGAACATTTAATTTTAAGCATTAAGATCTATCACACCTAACATTGTCCTTAAGGTGCTAAATGTGTCAAAGGCTAGTGGTTTTGTAAAAATATCTAGAAGTTGATTTTCTATAGAATGTGATTCAATTCAATTTCTCCTTTGGCGATATGATCTCTAATGAAGTGATGCCTTTGTCTATATGTTTAGTTCTAGAATGTTGGATATGATTCTTTGAAATACAAATACACTAGTATTATCACAAAAAATAAGAATTGTACCAACTAAAAATCATAAATAAATCAACTGTTATTTCAACAAAAGTACTTGTGCCACACAACTTTCTAAGGTAATATATTTAGCTTCAGTAGTAGATAGGGCTACAAAATTCGATTTCCTACTAGACCAAGAAACTAAGGAATTTCCCATAAATTGGCAAGTTCCATATGTACTCTTTTGATCAACCCTATAACCTGCAAAGTCTGAATTAGAATATCTAATAATTACAAATAAAGAGCTATACTTAGAATACTAAATCCCTAAGTTTTGAGTTCCTAAAAGATATCTCAAAATCATTTTTACTGCTATTAAATGTGATTCTTTTGGATCAGATTGAAATCTAGCACACAAATAAACACTAAATGTTATATCTGGTATGCTAGTAATCAAATAAAGAAAATATCCATTTATACCTCTAAATTTCTTTTGAGCAACATATTTTTTTCTTTGGGTCCTTATCCAACTGAATAGAGGAACTCATTGGTATGATTACTTGTTTAGCATTGTCCATTTTATATTTCTTGAGGATGTCCTTAATATACTTTGACTGACTAAGAAAATTTCCCTCCTCATTTTGTTTAATACTAAAACTAAGAAAATAACTCATAATTATTGCGAATCTATTTTCATGGATTATGATTCTGATGATAGCAAACACTCTTGTTTCTCTACGACTGCCTTACCTACTGACATTTCAGGTCCATAAGATCAGAATGCAATTGGAACCAGCTCAAGATTGGGTAGACTAGGTCAGAGTCAGTTTGTATCTTTTTCCTTTCTTAAGTCTATTATAATTGGTGTTGCTCCTGATGCTAAGTAATGTTGTACATACACACCTTGGAAGAATTTTTTACTGTTCCCTAGAGTTTACTATTTTTGGTAACATCATCCAAGATGATATTTATATTGTCCTGGACAATTGGTTCAAAAAATAGAAACCCAAATTAGGGCATCCTTATTAACACAGCCTTCATTAAGAACAACATCCTAGATGATTTTGTATCAGCCAGGCCGATAGGCTAAAATCAGAAAGAATCTACTGCCAGATCTATTTAGGAATTACTTATTTTTGGGTATCATCCAGGGGATCGGCCTGGTCGATCCAGCATAACTTTTCCTAAATAAATATGGTATTTAAGGAAAGCAATTAAGATTTTATTACATGATCACATTGTCCTAGATGATTGCAGGATCGGCCGGGACAATCCACTGGATGATTGGACATCGAACAGGTCTTATTCAGGGCGATGTTCAGGATGATATTCCATAATTTGTACTGATCGGCCAGGATGATATTCATCTCGGCGTGGACGATAAAGTTAGCAAGTTGTATTAATGAGCTCATTTTGAGATTTTGTATTTAAGCTTTGACAAGACACTTGGTAAGGGTCTTTGACAGCTATAGTAGCTTCATTCTTTTGGAGGGAACTTGAAGAAAGAGCTTGAAAGGGAGAGAGGAAAGGGTGGAGTTTGAGAGTGGGAGAAGATCCTTGGATGGGGTTTCAAGGGAGTGTGGAGGGGGATTCCACACGGTCGCTCTAGCGAGCTTGTACCTCAGTACCTTCAGATTCAAGGCTTGTCTTGAGGGAAGTTTTGGAAAGAAGAAGATCTCTTTGGTGTCAAAGAACCAGGTTACTTTGCCGCACCGGGGAAGGTGGAAGTGATTTTGTAAGGGCTTCTCCACCTAGCTGTGGGGGATAAAGGGGAGACATTGAGTTTAGTGCAATACTCGGAGGGCGCCTCCGAGGAGTGGACGTAGGTCAAGGTTTGACCAAACCACTATAAATCTGGTGTGTTCTTTCCTTTATTATTTTTGCATTTAATTTCTGCATTGTATTTTCTTTGTGCTGAATTTCGGTTTGGTTTGACTTTTTTATTGTGAAAGATTTTTTAAAATATCAATTCACCTCGCTCTTAATTAGCATTGGGCTAATTCATAAGGGCCTAACATCCCTAATAAACTTTCAAGTGGTATCAGAGCAAGAGCAAGATTCATAAAAACAAGATTTTTGAAAGCTTTTGAATTTTGATTCATGGCTAATTTTTGTAATCGTAATATTATGGAAAGTTATTCAACCACCCGACCACCTTTATTTGAAAATATTACTTTGATTTTTGGAAATTTGCATGTCTACCTTCTTGTAATTAATTGATTTTCGTATGTGGTATATGATTTTAACTGGTTATTCTTTATCGTCACGTGTTATAGATGGAATTAATGTTGATATTCCTTTTAATCAATGGAATAGGGAAGAACAAATTAATGCTCAATTGAATGCAAAATCTTTAAACAATTTTTTTATGTGATTTAAATTCTAAAGATTGTATGTTAGTTTTCAAGTGCACTACTGGAAAGGAAATTTGGTATAAATTGCACTCTATATACGAAGGCACTAGTAAAATCAAGCAATCCAAGTTGAATATTTTAATGCATGATTATGAATGTTTTTGTATGAAACCTTATGAGATGATCATATACATGTATAATAGATTTATTCAAATTATTACATCATTACATTCTTTTGGTAAAGAGCTTTCAAACCTTGAAAAAGTTAAAAAAAATTTACATTGTCTACTTGATAAATTTGATACCAAAGTTGTTGCTATTTATGAATTAAAGAATTTGAATGAATATTCTATTGATAATTTGTTTGGCTCACTCATTGCCTACGAGCAAAGTTTAGGTCAAAGACTTTAGGATGCAGGAGAGATGATAGTGCTAAATGCTAAAAACATAGAGAAAAGTGACTTAGTTGTTGACGAAAGCGATGACTTGTCAAGCAAATTAAAAAGCTCACCAAAGTAAAAGCATTAACAAAAGTGGAATAAAGGTAAAAATGGTAAGAATGTTATAATTACCTTTGACATTAGTTTCTTTGGATGTAGGAAATCTGGACATATGAAAAATCAGTGCCCTAATTTGAGAACTGTTCCTACAAAAGAAAAGGATAAAGCTAAGCAAATTGTAAACATAGTAAATAATGAAAAGTAAAAAATCTCCTAGGCAGACCTAGCTTCTGAATCATCATACAAGGAGCAAGATGATGTTCAAATTTGTTTGTGTTATGTTTTTTTTTGTATTTGCATGTTTTGTTCATTTTTTATGTTTTTTTATGTTTTCTTTGGATTTATTCTTTTTTCATTCATTCATTCTTTTCTTTTTCTTTTTCTTCTTCGTTATTTTAATTTTTTATTTTTCTTTTTATGTAGTGTTTTTAATATTTTAAAAAAATTTAAAAATGAAAAATCTACCTACTATTTTTTTTTTTTAATTCTTATGTAAGTTGTGGTTGACTTCTCTAAAAATAGTTAAAGGAAAGAAACTCATGATTTTGACTCTCAATCTTTGTTTCCTAAAAGAGGTTATTCTACTTTTGATTTAAAATCTTCATCATATTTTAAATTAGATTTTAAAACTGAACTTTTTTCATCTCCGTACATTTTATCTATCGCATAGAAATCTTTTGTAAGTTGTTAAATCTACCTCATAATTTTCTTAATCAAGTAATTCATTTAGTCAATAGGATGGGTTTACTTTTGTTTTTAAGATTTCAAAAAGGTAACATATTAAAAAAAAAAGTGGCCAATGAAGCCAAAAATAACATATGCAAAATGATGCCAAATGTAAAAAAGAGGGGATAAACAAAGTGTATCAAAAATCAAAAGATGCGTAGTACGCCAACCAATTGAAAAGAGGTATAAAATGAGCCCAAAAAATATAATACTTACCATTCTTATACTTCTTAAAGCTTAAGAAAACCCTTGATACTTTCGATACTTGAGTTTGAAAATCATGATTCCTAATTTAACAATTCGTGCATTTATCTTCTATTAGATATATTTTTTGGAAAGAGTTTTGGAAAAATTAGTGTTTCTTTTTCTAATTTATTCCTTGATTTAGATATTGGATTAAAATATTTTTAATCCTTTAAATAGAACTTGAACTTGAATTAACAATTTTTGAATTTCTTACCTTTACTGAATTATGCAGTGTCAATCCATTCCTTACTAAGTTTTTTGAATAAAATTACGAAGAAACTTTTTCTTTTTAAGACTTTTTTTTTGTGCCCCTTCTCAAAGGAGGAAAAAAGTATTGTTGTGTTTGTATATTTTTTTCTTCTTTCAAAAATTAAAAATAACAAAAATTTTTGATTTCCTTTATTTTTAAAGTTTTATTTTAGTAAGGAGGAGATTAGGAGAACATGATTTCTTTTTTGCAAATTCAATCAAAAATATCTTCCCACATAAAAAAGGGGGAGATTGCTGTGAATCTATTTTCATGGATTATGATTTTAATGATAACAAACACTTTTGTTTCTCTACGACTGCCTTATCTATGGACATTTCAGGTTCATAAGATCAGACTGCAATTGGAATCAGCTCAAGAATGGATAGACTAGGTCTGAGTCAGTTTGTACATTTTTCCTTTCCTATGTCTATTGTAATTGGTGTTTCTCCTGATGCTTTGTAATCTTGCACACACACATCTTGGAAGAATTTCTGGCTATTTCCTAGAGTTTGCTGTTTTTGGTAACATCGTCCGGGATGATATTTATATCATCCTGGATGATCGGTTTAAAAAAGAAACCCTAATTAGGGCATCCTTGGTAAGGCAACCATCATTAAGCACATCATCCTGGATGATTTTGTATCGGCCAGGCTGATAAGCTCAAATTAGAAAGCATCTGCTGCCAGTTCTATTTAGGAATTACTTATTTTTGGGAATCATCCCGAGGATCGGCCTGGCTTATCAGGGATCGGCTTGGCCGATCCAGCATAATTTTTCCTAAACAAATCTGCTATTTAAGTAAAGTAATTAAGATTTTATTACAAGATAACATCATCCTGGATGATCGCAGTATCGGCTAGGATGATCCACTAGACGATTGGACATCAAACAGCTCTTATTCAGGGCAATGTTCAGAACGATATTCAGCGATTTGTACTGATCAGCCAGGAGGATATATTATCGTCCTGGATGATATGAACAAATTTCTTTTGATCATCCAAAATCATCTTAACTGATTGAACTTATTTTGCACTGATCATCCAGGATGATATTCATATCAATCTGAACGATAAAATCATCAAGTTGCATTAATGAGCTCATTTTGATATCTTCTATTTAAGCTTTGACAAGACACTTGGTAAGGGTCTTTGGAACCTATTGTAGCTTCGTTCTTTTGGAGGGAACTTGAAGAGAGAGCTTTAAAAGGAGAGAGGAAAGGGTGGAGTTTGAGAGAGGGAGAAGGTCCTTGGAGGGGGTTTCAAGGGAGTGTGGAGGGGGATTCCACACGGTTCCTTCGGCGAGCTTGCACCTTAGTACCATCGGATTCAAGGGTTATCTTGAGGGAAGTTTTGGAAAGAAGAAAATCTCTTTGTTGTCAAAGGACCAGGCTACTCTACCACAGCGGGGAGGGTGGTTATTTTGTAAGGGCTTCTTCGCCTAGTTGTGGGGGCTAAAGGAAATACACTGAGTTTAGTGCAATACTCGGAGGGTGCCTCTGAGGAGTGGACATAGGTCAATGTTAGACCGAACCACTATAAATATGGTGTGTTCTTTCCTTTATTATTTTCGCTTGTAATTTCCGCATTGTGTTTTCTTTTGGTGAATTTTGGTTTGGTTTAGCTTTTTTTATTGTGAAAGATTTTTTAAAATACCAATTCATCTATCTCTTAATTAGCATTGGGCTAGTTCGTAAGGGCCTAACATCCCTAATGAACTTTCAAGAACTCCCATTAAACTCGTCTTAAATTCACTACTCATTTTTTTTGAAAAATCATCAAAAAAACTTTTATTTATAGAACCAAAAATGATATCATTAATATATATCTGAACAATAAACATGTCATCTCCTAACTTATTTAAAAAGAGACTGGTGTACACACTTCCTTTTAAAAATGAGCTATCTAATAAGAAAGTACTTAACCTCTCATACAAAGCCTTAGGTGCCTATTTCAATCCATATAATGCCTTCTTCAATTTAAACACATGATTAGGGAATTCAGAATTTTAAAACCTAAAAGTTGCTCAACATAAACATCCTCTTGTATCACCCTATTCTAAAAGGCCCTCTTAACATCCTTCTGATACAATTTAAATCCTTTAAAATATGTAAAGGATAACTAAACCCTAATTAATTCAAGACTTGCTACATGGGGAAAAGTCTCTTCAATATTAACCAATTCTATTTGATTATACCCCTTAGCCACCAATCTAGCCTTATTTCTAATCACAACTCTTAAATCATTCAATTTATTTTTGAATAGCCACACAGTTCCAACTACACTTTGATCTTTTGGCCTTTCAATCAATTCTCATACATTATTCCTTACAAATTGATTCAACTCTTTCTGCATGGCCAAAATCTAAAATTCATCCGAAAGTTCTTTATTAACATTTGTGGGTTCAATCATTAATATAAAGGTGAAATGGTTGAATTCAATGCTAAGTGCCTAGTCCTAACACCCTCACTAGGTTCTCCTAAAATCAATTCATTAGGGTAATTTTTTAGAAAATTTCAATTCTCTAAGCAAAGGGTTTTCTATTTCCACATTCTCTTCCAAATCAATCTTTTTTATTCTTTGGGAGTTATTTTCAATATGATCTTCTTTCAAATTTGGCTTTTCCAAAATTCTAGATTCACCAAACACAACAAGTGTTGTCTCCTCAACTACCAAAATTCTTTTGTTAAACACTCTATATGATTTTCCAACACTAGAGTATCCAAGAAAATTTCCTTCATCAGATTTTGGAATAAATATTCCTAAATGAGATTTTCCATTATTATGATTGAACACCTTACATCCAAAAACATACAAATATGACAAATTTGATGTTCTACCCTTAAAAAGCTCATATGGTGTTTTATTCAATTTTGATATAATATTTACCATATTCAGAACATAACAAGCTGTACTAACAGCTTCAGCCAAAAATTATTTTGGAAATGAATACTCTATCAACATAGCTCTAGATACTTCAATTAATATTTTATTCTTTCTTTTGACTACACCATTCTACTAAGGGGTCCTAGGTGCTGAAAAATTATTATCAATTCCTTTTTCTTTATAAAACACCTCAAAATTTTCATTTTCAAATTCACCTTTATGATCACTTTGAATAGATAAGATTTCACAGCTTTCTATGAATCCAAGTTGAAAAGTTTATAATTACTCAAATGATTCATTTTTATGAAATTAAAATTTAACCCAAGTGAATCTAAAAAAATCATCAATAATTACAAATCCATATACCTTACCTCCTAGACTTATAGTGCTAACGGGTCCAAAAATATCCATATGAATAATCTCTAATGGTTTGTTAGTTCTAAGATCCTTAATGGAATAAAAAGAGGACTTCACCTATTTTCCTAGTTGACACGCATCTCATAGGTGATCCTTAGTAAAGTCTAGTTTTTGTATACCTCTAACAAGTTCTTCTTGAGTAATTTTTCTAAAGTTTTTCATGCTAGCGTAACATAGTCTCCGATGAGATAACACTTATTCATCTGAAATTATTTTCAAACAAAATGTATTAGGAGATTTATTAAAATTTAAATCTAGCATATATACATTATTTACCCTAGTTCCATTCAGTACATTATTTCCATTTTTATCTTAATATGTAGTTAGTGAGAAAAATAATTTAGTACTATAACCCTTATCATATAACTGACTAATACTCAAAAGATTATGCTTTAAACCTTGTATAAGTAAAACATTCTCAAATAAAAAATTGTTCAAGTTTCCATCATACATGTGCCTACCATTTTCCTAGTGGTATTATCTCCCAGTATAACCTTGTGTGCATTCATGGCTTCTAGCGATATGAATTATGTAGCATCTCTAGTCATAAGCTTTGCATCAGCTGTCCAAGTACAAAATGCTCTAATGAGGTCTTGTATGAAAGAGTTTTTATAAAATGATCAAATATTATTCTTGGGAACCCAAACAAGTTTGGATTCTCTTCTTGGTAAAATTAAATTAGATGCATGTATGATATATCTTATTTTATGTATCTTTGGTCTCCATACTAGATATAATTTTCTATGAATAGTGCAAGTGTGAGATGTGTGCCCAATTATGTCACAAGAAAAGCATTTAACTCCAGGAAAAGGATTTTTAATTTATTTGGGTAAACTTATCTTTTCCTAGGTTTATGATTTTTATATTTTTGCCAGGATTAAAAAATTATTCAGGTGTAGGTGGAATCCTTCTCTTTTCATATGCATTCAATTGTTCTTTAAAGAATGAGTTTGCACTTTCTAACATAACATTGTCAAATTTTAAATAGTGATATTTACTATTAGATTCATCCATAAAAGTTTTAAAATCTTTTTAGGTTTAGTGTGGGATGATTTCAATAACTCATGCTATTTATTAAATTTTTTGTACTCATCTACCAGTTTCATGAGGTTTCTATTAATTAGTGCATAATCTTTTCTAAGAATTTCATGCTCTTTTTTTAGTTCAAGGAAATCTAAATTTAACCTAACATACATTTTCTTAAGTTATTTATATATTGTATGAATCTTTTTAGAAACATAAAATAACCCTTCATAAATTAAGTCACATACCTCTTCTTGATCTGACTTATTAAGTTTGTCGGCCATCAAATACAGGTTGGTGACTTCTTCATATACTTCTGTTTCTCATGAATTTGAAGCAAAGTTCACCTAAAAAATTCTCTGTAACATCTTCTTACCCTTCCTCATTTGTTTTCTCCTCCACCTTCTCCTTGCTAGAATTGGCTTTGAGATTAGGGCAATTAGATTTTATAAATCTAGGCTTCATGCATTCATAGTAAATCACATTATTAGAAGACTTAACACTTTTTGTAAAACTTACCTTTATTCTACTACTCCCATCTCCTTTGCTTCATCTTTAGAAAACTTTTGAATTGCTTTGTCATCAAAATAATGTCATCTTCATCCTTAGGCTGAGATTGATCACTCTCTGAGTCATCCACTTATAAAGCTATGTTCTTCTCCCTTCGCTTCTCACCTTCATCAATTAGTCTTTGAGTCACTCATTGCTCATAAGAAATTAGTGATCCAAGAATATTATCAATGGAATAAATAGTTAAATCTTTAGAATCTATAATAATAGTTATTTTAGCATCATAAGCAGTAGGCAAACAACAAAGTATTTTATTCACTTTTTCTACATTAATTAATTCCCTACCTAAAGCATGCAAGGAGATGACTATTTGAGTGAAATGTGTGTACATGTCAATGATTGATTCAATTGGTTTCATATGAAATAGTTCATAAAAATGCAACAAAATATTTAATCTAGATAGTTTCACTTTGTTACTTCCTTTATATGTGATAGAAAGTCTATCCCAAATTTCTTTTCTACTTTTATAGGTAGAAACAAGCATGTAGTCTTCAGATTTAAGCGCACAAAAGAAACTATTCAAATATTTTACATTTAACTAAGCTAAGTCTCATTCTTCTATAGTCCAGTCAGCAAATGATATTTCAGTTCTAATGCCATCTACAATTATATTTGGCCTAGTATATCCTTCTTGTACTAAAATACATATGTGATAATCAAGCAATTGAAGAAAAGTTGACTAACGTTTTTCCAAAAATTGGAAAGAATATTATCAAACAATGGGGATATAGTGATCGAATACCCTTTAGGTGTGTTACAGTTTCCAAAAGTAGCCATAATTGATTTTCAAAAAGCAATCTAAACTTTAAATTTGAAATTAGGTCTGATACCACTTGAAAAGTGTGTATAGGTTATTAGACCTAGGCAATTATCCCAAAGCTAATAAAGAGGGGCGGGGGGGGAATTGGTTATTTAAAAACTCTTGGTAAATTATAGGAAAAATATTAAATAAATTTCACAATTTGATTTTCTTTAAAATAGGTTTTTCAACCTCAACAACAAATTGCTAAAAATAAAACGCATAAATAAAAAAAGAACACATTAATTTATAGTGGTTTTGTCCAACAAGACCTATGTTCATTCCTTGAAGATTCCCACTTCAGGTATTGCACTATTACCAAAGTGACTCTCTTTTTGCCCCCACAGCAAGGCCCCACAACAAGGCGGAGAAGCCTTTACAATTTTTTCTCTCTTCCACCAATCCTTGGTGCGAAAGAGTACCGTCATCCTTTCACACAGTGGCCGAGCTAAAAAATTTATTTAGGGGGGCATAAATTTTTTTATTAAAAAATATCCTTAATTTTTTTCATCTCGGCTTTGAGCTAGCATAGATAGTTTTAAAATTTTTTCAATTATTATTAAAAAATGTATAATACTAAATATAAGATAGTAAACAACTTACAATTTATAATGTCTATTCTTCATATTATGAAAGAGTTGATGGATCACTTCTTTTTTAATAGAATCTAAAAATTATTTCTTTATACAAATATTAATAAATCATTCATCATTGATCTCAAATTTTGTTTCATAGTTGATTTTTTATAATATTCATGGCAAAAATGTTCTTTCGATGTTTATTATAGCAACAAGGAATATCAATGTCAGCTCTAATAGTCTAAAATGCATTATTTTGTGTGTCTATTAGGCGCATGCATGTGTCCAAAAATTGGCAAGATGAGTGAAACTAAGAAGTGGAATCCACCCAGTAAAATCTACCATACCAATCAAACTCAACCCAAGATTGAGCCCCAAAGAAGGACCATTCTGTCACAACCAACAATATGAACTTTAGTGCATCTTCTCCATAATCATGATGACTTTCCTACTTAGCCCCTATTATAACCCGCCTGGAACAATATCCTCTTGGATCATTTAGATAATCCTTCTTATTTTCATGCTAACCTCTCCTAGTGGGTCTCTCACGTCATGATCTATTTCCTAGTTCTCCATGTTAATGTTCTTTCCAAGGAAGTGACATTGTTGACTTCTCAATGGAGACCTTATAGTTGAATTTTTCAAGTAGGCTCCTCCACATAGCTTACTTTCAAAGAACTCAACTTGCTCAGGCATTCATTCTCATTCAAGGTTGCATTGTGGATTTAATGTTTATTTGTTTAGATTTTCATCTCGGTACTACTCTTTGTACTCTTACTGAGTTTTGTTGACAACTCATTGAATTCCTGTCAGTTTTTTTTTTTTTTTTGAAGGGGGGCGGGGGAGGGGGACGTGCTCCCCACCCCTTGCCCCCCCTACATCCGCCCATGATTTCACAACCTCCAAGTATTGGCAGAGTATCATCATCCATTCACACTCTCCAAGTGCAGACAGAGTACTTTCATCCTTTCATACCTTCCAAGTGTCAGTAGAGTACCATAATCCTTTCATTCCCTCCAAGTGTCGGCAGAGAACTGGATCTTCTCCAAAGATCTTCTCTTGAGCAACTAGAAAAAAAAGGAACATAATTAACACAAAAACTAAAGTGATTCTCACCTTTTAGTAACCTTGTAAATCTTTCACACTCCACCTGCATGAACTCTCTCTCAAACACTCTCCCAAATGACCCTTTCACTTGCTCTCTAAGAAATCACAAAGACTAGATTCATCCAAGTTAGTTTCTAAGGACCTTTTATACGAAACACATAGAAAATTATCCAGAAAACTAAAAATTTCAATTTTGAGCATCTACGATCGTACAGTATGATCGATAATCATCCCGAATGAATAGTTCAAAATTTGCTAATACGATCCTGTACGAATAATTTCGTACCATATAGTATGAATAGTTATAAAAAATTTCCTATTCATCTGGAAAAAAATGTTCCTTACAATTTCGTATCTGGACATCATTTATAAGAACTCCAGATCATCCCGGATGAATAGTTCAAAAAATGTACCTGTTCATATGGATGAAAATGTTCCCCATTATATTGTATTATGGATATCATTTTTATAAACTCTAGATTGTCCCGAAAAAATAGTTCAAAAATTTTGCCCATTTGTATGGACAAAAATGTTCCCAATATTTTTGTACTCTGAACGTCGTTTATATAAAGCCAACTTCATACTGTACAAACAGTACTTAGAAAATTTTTCCATGCTTTGATTAAATGCTTGCTAGAGGAAATAATTGAACAAATTGTCGCGTGCGAAATGAAATCGTACAGTATGATTTGTTTAAAAAATTACAATTTTTTAACACTCCCATAATGTGTGTGTATGGTTACTCAATTACAATCACACTCTCTCAGACTCAATAAAAATATAAAAATATAGACTCCAATTTTAATGAACCCTATACAACTCTAACTTGAAGTCTTCAACAGTTTGTAGTATGATTTCTTTGAAATGTTAGTACACACAAAAAACAAAAATAATATATCCAATATATGTTAGGAGAAACAATAATCAAAATAATAATATTTGGAATCATCAAAATAATATAGTTATGAAAACCAAGTTGCACACCTCTAACTTCTATATTAATAATTATCCTAAGAGATCTTGCCAGTTCATTTTAGAAAATTATGAAAACTAATGAATCTGGTAAAGCATGCTGAGGACAATTCCTAACTATTTTGTTAAATCCCTCTTAACTTTCCAAAATTGACTCTCCTTCAAACTATGCAAAAGTGTGATGTCATTCCTAAGGTTAGCAATTTTTTACGGAGGGAAATACTTAGAGAGGAATTTGTATGTCAACTCATTTTAAGTTGTTATAGAGTATGGGACAAGGAATTCAACTGCATCTAAGATTTTTCTCTTAGAAAAAATAGAAATAATCAAAGCCTTAAGCTCTTTCTCAGATATCTTCCAGAGTAAAATATTATCTTAAGAGATAATGAGAGAGCCTCAAAAGAAATCTTAAATTTCAACTTGCCAACAAAGATCATCCAGTACGATTGATACGTTTGGTATGATTAGTATAAAGTAACCCTTTCAGCCAGGATAATTAGCTTTGTCCTTTACGATCAGTATAAGTATTTGTACATATTGTCCTATAAGATTCTTCAATTATCTGGGATAATTAGTTCAAAATACTTTATTAATCATCCAGTACAACATGGGATGATGAGTGGAGATCTACATATCATCCTGCAACCCTCTCGGGGTGTCCAATATGATATCTTGGATGATTAGAAGAAAATTATAGTTTTCATCTTGGATGATAAGGGATCATCCTACAAAACATAATAGATCATTTAGTACGATCTAAGTAGATCATCCTGTACAATATGTTTGATCAATCTGACCATAATTAGTCTCATTGTCACAGGATAAATTTAGGCATGATTGTCATAAATCATCCATGATGGTGCATATCGTCTAGTATGATTATAATAAAATTTGAAAATTAAAATATTACCTAAATTATGATTGACAATTATTTTTCACAATTTAAACCAATCATGCTGTATGATATAGATCGTACAGTATGATTAGTTTAATCATTATTTTTTTTGTTAAAACCCTCCAGGGGCCAACACGTTAATTAAGGAAAAAATTACATATTCCTTAGAGGGGACCTCAGCCATCTACTACTCAAAAGAGCTACAAAAGAAACCCAAAAAAGTCCTAAGAGCAAAAGGTCCCCTATACTAAGAAATACAAAGAAACCTAGTAACATTCTAGAGCTGCAAGATGATAGCACACAAAAAAGAAAGAGAAATAAAAGGAAGATGAGCATAATCTTTCTCCAAAAAATAGAATAGATCCTCCACCAACATAAGCAGCCCTTGAACCTACAATAATGATCAAGCACATAAGAGGACCTGCCAAAATAATTGCTAAATCTAAAGAAACAAATTATTAATACTAACGAAGAACTATTTTAATCCCAATTCTAGCAGGAATTAGAGATACTCGCTTTAGTAAGATAAAAAAGGCGATGATGGTGCCAAAGGATGAAAGAAGAGCAAATAGTGACACTCCAAACAATCTAATTAGAAACTTGCTAACCAGAAATGCAATAAATGTCCAAGCAAAAATCATTAAAAAGAGAATAATATAAAGGGCCAGCTGCCAAAAATAAACAATATACAAGGGGGTTCGAGAAATAGAGCTCAGAAAATGGCCATAACCCTTATGATTAATACCCTAAAGACGCTCAATTCTAAACCCATAAAAGACTTGGCAATAGATATAATCAAGATGAAGCAACCAACCAACCTCACTAATATGAAACTAATAAACCACACCATCTAGAGAACAAGGTCCTTCAAGACTCAGCACAACTAACAAAGGCTATAACACCCCAAACCAGTAATCAACATGGACACCATGTCTAGCAAGCACCCGTTGAGGAGACCCAATAACCCTAGGAAAATAAAGCATATGGGTCAGCTAAAATAGCAACCAGTAAATAAGGACACACTATCCAACAACCACTAATTGAAGAAACCTGATATCCCTAGGATAGTAAAATAGCTGGGCCAGCCAAAAAAGCACGCCCTCAAGTAACCCACTCAACCAAACCAAGAAAATACATATAGGAATAGAAGAGCAATAAATTGTATATAATTTAGATCCTTAAAAATACCAATCATTGCTTAAGTCCCCAACAAACATGTACAACAAAATAAATAGGCAAAAGCCAAAAGTTATGAAATCCAAAAGCGCCATGACAACCAATTGAAGAGAGGCATAAATCCAAAGTCACAGCTACAACCAGCAAATAGAAACCATAACAAAGAAGAAAATAAGGACTAAAATAAAAATCAGCCATTAGACAGTTACATCAGGAATCCATGCTTAACCACAACACCAAACTAGACCAAGTAGTGCTCCAAAATAACTAGAAATCATGACCAAAAGCCCCCACCAAAAAATGTGGCAAACCCCCAACCCGCCAGGCCACCCACCTGGAAGAAATAAAAATAGAGCAAAGAGCCAAGGAGACAATAGCTTCAACAAAAATACACCAGCCACAAACTGTAGAAAATCAAAATACATGGAATTACCACACCCAAAACTAGAACCAAAAACCATTAACCCAATAGAATTAAGTTTTAACATAAGGGATACAAATTTTATCCAATCTAATAAGCCCTTTTAAAATGAGCAGGTAAGTTATTAGCAACACAATCAGTAAGATGCTCCAACTTATAACTTCAATGTGCCAATTAAACCGCACAAGAATTTCCTTCCATAAAAACATGAAAGGAGGCATTAATAAGAGTCATTAACAATTTGATGTCTATCAATACATAAAAAGGACTAGCATTGCAAACAGAGTCCTCCAAAACATTTAAATAATGAATAATAGAGATAGAATTAACTTCAATATAGATAGTGACAATATCCAAAGAAATGCACAATTTAATACCATCGAGAATAGCCGAGAGCTCAGCGAAATTTTTATCACCCAATAGTAAGGGGCGAACAAATGCCATAACAATTTTACCCTCATTATCCATGAGAACCCACCATAACCAGAATATGTTGATTATAAATACCCTTAACATTTAATTTATAAGTGTTAATGGGAGGCTTAATCCAATAAAGAGTTCTCAAACCATCATGATGTAGATCATTTTTCAAATTAATACCTAATTCATTAGCCACAAAGCCATAAGTTTTAAAACTCTTATAAGAAAGCAGGTTAATAGAAAATAGACTCAAGATTTTTGTCATTCATATTATTGATAATCCTATGATGGTTCATAACAACACCATTAAAATAAGAAAAGTTTTGATCCAAACATAAATACCAAAAGACAAGTAAAGGAATAACGTTTTTAATATGCCCCTTATATTTAACAAACCAAGACTTAAGATAAGCATTAATAGAAAGCTTAGTATTAAAATAATTTAATTTGAAAATATCATCAAAATAAGTCCAAGATTTAATTGCTAAAGGATTAGAAAGAAAGACATGATGCATATTTTCCACGTGATAACAACAATGGCATTTGGAAGGCATAATAAAAACCCCTTTTAATTAAATTATCTTTAGTAGTAATGAACTCATGCATAATTCTCCAAATAAAATAGCAATAGTTGAAGGAATGCTCTTATGCCAAATCATAGCCCAAATAAAGGAGCTATCCTTCATGGTTCTAAAAGCATTCCAAGCATCCTTTAATTTAAAAGTACCATCTTTTGACCAATTATATAAGAATAAATCCACAAAATCAGTGTTAAGAGGAAGATTAAAAATTTGATGAATAATAAAATCAGGAATCACATTCACAAGTTTATCATAATTATAACAATTAGCTTTAATGTAAAAGTTCACCTTAACCACCGCAGTAGAAGATGTATTAGTTATGGAATCAATAGACAGCTGACCTAACCAATGATCTTACCAAATAAAAATATTACCACCACTAAGCCCCCAGGAGAGACGTAGTTCAGCCATCAATTTGATCTTACTAAGCCTCTTCCGAACTTTAGAGTCACCTTGGTTATAAGAGCATAAAGTAGGATGTTTACCCACATAGTATTTATCACCATATACTTAGCCCAAAGGATTCTATTAGCATGAAAGGTGTACCACAACTTGAAAGGAAAAACATAGGATAAATCCGACATGCTCTTACAACCCAAAGCACCCTCATTTAACACACCACAACATTTATCCCAAGAGGACCAAGTGATTTTAGAATTTATGTTAGCCCCTTTCCAAAAAAACTTGTTGATATGTTTATCAATCCTATTACACATAGTTTGAGTAGGTTGAAGAGATTGAAAAGTATAAATCGGAAGAGAGCAAAGAACACTTCTAATGAAAGTAAGACTACAACAAAAGTTCACAAAGTTAGAATCCAAGGACAAAAACTTACTCTGAACTGAAGAAATTAAATCATCAAAAATAAAAGTCTTCTTATGACCTTTAAAAAGAGGGACACCAAGATACTTAATAGGCATATGAGATTGTACAAAACTAGTCATAGCTTTAAAAGCCATAATACAATCATTAGGCATTTTATTAGGAGCAATAAAGCAACATTTATCATTATTTAAAGCAAGCCCACTAACATTCTCAAGTTGGAAAAATTCTAAAAGTTTATTGATACGATTTAAAGAACCATTCATAAAAAGAATAAAATCATCAGGAAAGCATAAGTGAGAGGCCAGGGAACCACCTATGCTTCTAAAATAGAAGCTAGGGTGATTCTTAAGAAGGTTATAGCCTCTAGATAAGTAATCCACCGTAATAATGTAAAGGGCAGGAGAAATTGGGTCTCCCTGTCTAAGACCCTGAGAGGACTTAAAAAAAACCATTGCTTGACAATAATGGAAAAATAGGAACCTTCAATGTAATATATAATAAGATTAATAAAATTTGAATTAAAACCAAATAGATATAAAATCATATAAAGAAAACTCCAATCAATATTGTCACAAGCCTTGGCAATGTCAAGCTTCAAAATAATGTTGTTGCCTCTCACCCTAACATCCAAGTCATGACAAAATTCTTGCGCCAAGAGAATATTATCAACAATATCATGTCCCTTAACAAAACCCATTGTTAGGGAGATATAATTTTAGGCAAAATAGAGTTTAAACTACTCATAAAAAATTTAAAAATTAGTTCACTAAAAAAGGTACAAAGACTAATTGGTCTAAAATGATTCCAACTACTAATTGAGTTAGTCTTGGGAATAAGCATAATAGAAGTGGAAGTAAAGAATTTAAGGATGGATTCCTATAGAAAAAATCTAAAACAACTGAGAAAAGATCATAGTAAATAATATTTCAAGCCTTCAGAAAAAACTTAGTAGTAAAACCATCAGGGACAGCAATAGAATCACTATTCATGCCACCAACATTCTCTTTTAATTCCTCTGAAGATGGGGGTTTAATAAGTAATTCATTATCCTCCTTAGATATACGATTAGGGATAATATTAAAGTTAACAAGAATAAGAGGAGTAAAAAGTTTATTTAAGAGATTATGAAAAAGCTGAACAGCTAAATTAGCAATTTGCTCCCCATCTTCAGTATTAGAACAATCATCCTGAATGATTTTATTAATGGAATTTTTGGCTCTTTTTCTCTTGACCAAAGCATGAAAATATTTGGTATTATTATCCCCCTCAACCAGGTGTTTAGTAACATCTTTTTGCTTCCAAAAAGCTTCCTCATATGCTTGTAATTTAAATAGACAAACTTTCACCTTTTTAAGCAAGTTAAAATTAGCATCAGAAGGATAAACTTGATAGTTAGCCTCGATAAAATTTACTGTCTTCAACAACCAGGATATTAGTGAAAATATTTTTAAATACATTTTGATTCAACCAATTAATGATTTGTTTCAATCTTTCATTTTGTACCAAAACCTCTACATGCCTTGAACAGAATGATCAAGTTGCAAGGGAGTATGCCAATTTTCTTGAACAACCTCCAGGAAGGACTCATGAAATAGACATATACTCTAAAATCTAAATTGAGGCATATAGTTCATCTATCTAGCTTTAAGTGTAATCACCAGCAAAGAATGGTCATAACGACTTTTGCTAAGATGCTCAACAGAAATAACATTAAATGAATTAAGCCAATTGTTATTAAACATAACACAATCCATACATGGCCATAAATAACCATGATTCCATATTAATTTATTACTAGAAAAACCAATGTCAATCAAATTACACTCCTTAATCATGTTGTTAAAATCCTCCATAGAATGATAGTTAGGGGTAGAGCCTCCCAACCACTCAGAAGGATTAGAAATCATATTAAATTCACCACCAATAATCCAAGGTAAATTGCAAATACCATGAAAGTTTTTTAGTTATTCCCAAAGAATTTTTCTAATATTACGAGAAAAAGCAGCATAGATAAAAGAGGCATCACAATTCACATTTAAAAATTCAATGCTAAAATATAAAACTTGAGTAAAATCACCAATAACATCTATCATGACAAGATCTTTCCACATGACCCAACTTTTATTGGCTGAATTAGAAACACAACTCTTAAAACCAAAAATTCTAGTAGTAGAGTGTAATTTAGAGACATTAATAAGCGGCTCAAGCAAAATAAGAATAGAAACATTATAAATATGATATAAATTCTTAACTCTCACCCTAGAGGAGGGGCATCCAATGCCCCTAGCATTCCAAATAATAGTTTTAAATATAAGCAACATGTTAGTGACTAGTATGAGAGTGACGAGTGGTTTTAAGAGATTGAACAATAATGTTTTTGCTTTTTCTGCTTTTCGTACTATGAAATTTAATAAAATTAGTGTCATTATCACCTTTAGCAAAACATTTAGCAATAATTCCCATATCATCCGTGTCAATAAAAGCATCACTATTATAAAGAGAAGTTGAAGGAAGCTTACTATCATTTTGTTGGACCACCAGACTAACTTTTTGAGGATATTCATACTCCATAAACTTACCATAATCCTCTATATTACCTTTAGTCCTCATAGCAAGTCCATCAATTCTTTCCCCAAGAGGAAGGTTATCATCTAACCCAGGTAATTTACCCTTCTCTAATGGGTTGCCATTCCCATAACTTTATTTATAAGGTAATTCAATGTTTGCATTAACTTCTACCACTTTCTCCTGCTCATTCAAAATCAATGGATTAGAATCTGCATTAGATAGCAGAATACCATTCATTTCTAACAAAATTTTTATTAATCATACAAGGAATAATAGAATCGACAACAATAATATTTTGGTTAGCAGTATTAGCCAAAGTTTGCTCATCCCTATTTTCACAACCAGAAGATGGAATAAAAGTAGATTAAACATTAAGTCTCTGATCATAATTCAAATAAACAACATTATTAATAGTTGGTTTAAGATCAACACAAGCTAATTGCATAGGCTCCTCAGAAATTTGAGTCAATTTAGAGGTATTGCACTTTGAATTAACAAGATTAGGGGTGATATCTTCATGAGAAATCAAATTGACATCATCCCCTTGCAGTTGTTTGGGAGAGCCCTCTTTCCGAAGGTGAAGATGCTTCCGAAAACGTTCATTACTGCCATGACCAAGAATTTTGCAATGAGTGCAAAAAATGGGTAAGTTTTCAAATTCCACTTTTTGGAAATAACCCTTCACCTCTGAACTAATCCAAATCTCATTTGGATGTTTCTTAGAAACATCCAATTCAACCAAAACCCGAGCTAGGGATGGCCGAAAAATAGATGCAGCGGCTTGGTCCGTTTGTAATGGCCTTCCAAAAATTGAAGCTAATCTAAATAATATTTAGGTATTAAAAAAGTGAAGTCTCAAATTTGGGAAGGAAATCTACATCAGTGCAATAGGGCATTCCTCCCTAACATCAAAATCAGGAGTCCATTTGTGCAAATGTTTTTGACACGCTTGTATATAGTAAGACCTCTAAGAAAATATATGGCTATAAATAAGATCTTTAAACAGTTGTATAGCAATATGCTTTTGATCTAATAAACTGATATGAAAAGATCCTGATAGTTTTAGGTAAAGATAACATTTTTATACAACATCAAGATTCAAACATCTCAAAAGGAATTTTTCCACCAGCTTTAAAGCAAAGGGAGCAGCCAATTGAGTAACCACAAAATCCTCAAATAACAAAGCTGGGCATCCTTTAAATGAAGAATGACAAACTGTAGCCTAGAAAAAGATGAAGAGGAACCAATTAACACTTCTTTGGAAGAACATGATTTCTCCTCAGGAAGAGAAGAAGTTGATAAGAAAGATTACGATGGAGTCATCATCTCCCAAAACCTAAAAACCACAAAATTGGCGCAAAAAGAAATAAAAAGGAAAAAAAGTGAAAGAGATTAAATGAAAATTGCAAGAAATCCATGCTAGGAGGGAAAACCCAACAAAACCAAATGCACGAGAGAAGGAAACCTATATAGCCTCAAAATCACCTAGAAATCACCTCGAAAGCCAAGTAGAGAGATGTTCACAATCATATATTAGTTTAATCACTCATAATTAGTAGGGATGCCCTAATTAGGGTTTCTATTTTAACTAATCATCTAATATAATTTAAAATAATCATGTACGATTAGTTCAAAAAATAAAAAAGTTCTCTAAATCACCCAATTACTCCCCCACAATGTGTGTGTGTGCAATGTTACTTAGCTTGAGGTCCACCAAATATATGACTTGACTCAACAAGGTAAAAAAGTACATTAAAATTTAAATTACAGATATACTTAACCCTAGTCTACGTGATCTTGAGTTGATTGGCATTACAAGTGAACATGAGGACTTAAAAAGTTAGTGAGGAGAGCAAAATAAAACATATATATAATAATGGCAATAGTAAGGAAATAATGATGTTTGTTATCATAAAAATCATTGTACTTGGGCCTAAATTTGTAACAATCTCTCTTTTTTTAATAATGACAAATATTGTTGTAAAAAAATTTCAAAGCAAGAAAATTTTTTATTTTTCTCCTTTTTATTTTTTTTAAAGAAAAAAAAGGAGTCATAAAAAAGAACATAAATAGAATAAGATAAATTCCACTAAACCATAAGCAAAAAATACATTACTTCCCCTTTTGACTTCATAAAAAAGGAGTAAAAAGGAAAAACACTTAATAACACAAGGTACAGAAAGGAAGATACAAACATAGCAACATAAGAATTAATAAACTAGAAAGAAGAAGAACGCTGATCATGTGGAGGTGGTGGTGGTGGTTGCTGAAATTAACGGTGAAGAGACTAAACTACTCGCCAAACTAGGCTATATCCTTGTCATGCTGCTGCTGGGCTATGTAGCTTTCAAGATGAGCAATATCATATGTATGTTGTTACTATTACTCGATGACATAGGATTCAAACTTGGCTTCCCATTAGTCAAACCTCTTAACTAGTTGATATATCTGAGATTTCTATTGGATAGGGGAAGGTGCAGGAATATGTCCTTCCACTTCAGCCACAGCCTCCATATGCACAGGGTGACAATGAGTACTGTGATGAATGCAGAAGTAGCTATTGGAGTAAAAAATAAGGAGGTTATCATGTAGGCATGTATATTAAAGGTTGTATTTAGATTCAAGGATATATGCAATGACATGTCTTTTTTTTTTATTTTTTTTCCTGCAATGACATGTCATAAGGCAGGATTTGGCTTTCCTTTGTGGTCGTTATCCCTAATGCTGTTTAGATGTTAAATATAGTGGCTTAAAAGATTAGTGACATTAAAATCTTGTGAGACATTATATACTAGGTGGTGAGTGATAAGATTGGAGTAATATGAATATGATCCCAGGCTTTCGGAAGAATGGAGGTGTAAAGAATGTGCTAGATGGTCCAGGCATCTTTCACTAAGGTACTGGTTATAAAGTCATTATAGGGGCCATTGGCTTCTCTAAGAATGGTATAAGTAGGGGCCCAATTTAAATCAAGATATGTAGCCAAAATATGGATTTTGTCTCTGGTGGTGGATAGGAGAATAAATTTATAGAAATTATGATATGTTATTTCAATAGGGCATCTATTAACATATTATTGGAGTATAGTAAAGTTCGAATTTAGGCATAAACTAGGGAATAATTCAAAAAGCAATTCAAAATTGAATGGAAATGGAAGTGTAAGAATAAAGCTAAGAGTGATGTAAGAAAATAGATTTTGTAGGGCAAAACCTCCAGATTGATAACTTTTGAGGGGTTAATCCCAACAGATTTATAATAAGTGTAAGCAGCTTCCTAACTACTTCAGTAAACTAAGCACTGACAACATTCCTGGAAGATCTACTTATGAGCGCATGAGATCATTTACCACCAGCCATATCCAAGAATTGAGAGCTTGAGTGAGAGAAAAGGATATTAAAAGGTTTTGAGTGATGAATAAGGATTGAATCAACTTATTTATATAGGATCGATAAAATTTTCTAGAATGGTCATGACATCGTCTAGGATAATTAAGTGTGATAATTTTGTCTGAATGATTTGTTAAAAAAGTTGGTCTTATTGTCTAGGAAAATTAGATATTTTATTGGATAATTAGATATAGGATGATCATGATGAAGAGTCTACTAGGATGATCATTGATTGGCTATATCATACAAGATGAATTTATGGATTATTTGGGATGATGTGTAATAATAGATCAGCCTAAAAACATTCAAATTGTCCAAACATTTTTACCATGTGGATCATACAGGATGAAAAGAAAATCATCCAATATAATTAGTGGTAATTGGCTTAGATCAACCATTAGATGTGTTATGATCAGAGAGGTTTATTTTTATTTAGATCATATATGATGATATGGATCATCCTAGATGATGTGAGCAAAATAAAAAAAAATTAGGATGTGGAATGTGCTAATTAGGAGGATTTCAAAACTAAAACTAAAAGTAATGAAAAATAGTACTAAAAAACAAATAAGAAGTATTCATAAATCAAAATAAAAGAACACAATTTTTTTTAATGGATCAACTCAAGTAATTGATAATTTTCTCTTATGAGTAGATTAAAAATCAGTAAGAAATGAATTAACAATGCTAAAATCTAGAAAGTGTAGAAAATCGATCTATTGAACCCTAACTCGGACTCCTTAAATGTTAAAAATCTTTTTAAACATAAAATATAATTCATAAAATAAATTAGATAAGAAGAGTGATATTTTCAAACTTCTCTTCAAAAAAAAAAAAATCTTATTGATTAATATTGCAAAGTAATTAATCAAAAATCATGATTTTCAAAATTCAAGTGTTTGAAAATATCAAGTGACACATGGATTCTTCTAAGATTTAAAGATTTGAAAAAAGAAGGAAGCTTAATTCTTTGAGGGCTCAATTTGTGTTGCTTTTTTATTTATCTAGTGCACTTTGTGCATCTTTTAATTTTTGATACAATTTGGTGTATCTTGTAATTACTTGGCGGTCATTATGCATCTTTTTAGTTTTCTTTTGGGCTCATTTTGTACCTCTTGTCATTTTTGGGAGCTGACTTCCTTTCCAAATCTTTAAAAACACTCCGTTATAAGATTATCTTCTAGATATTAGAGAAGAAGAACTCACTCTATAATATAAGGAAGAGTAAACCACAAAATAGAATCATATCCTTATGATAGATGCAACAACTTGATTATAAAAACTTGAAAAGTGATTCAATGACTGTGAGCATTATTCATATAAGATAGATTACTGTAGGAAGATAAAATAGATCTCAATTTTCAAGTCCAACTTTTTATTTGAAATAGATTTTACTTCAAAAAGAAAAATATACCACTAAAGAAGTTAGAGGAAGAGTGACAATCATCAAATTTACTTCTTTTAACTGATTTAGAGAAGTCAAGCTCTGGTTACTAATTTCTAAACCCAAAAGTAAGAAAAAATTTCATTTGAGAATTCAAAATCTCGTGTGAGCATTGATTTGATTATTTTTTAACATCAAAGGAAAAATAAAAGAAAATTATGAACATAAAATAAACTGACATAAAAATAAACAGACATACAAATAAATTAAAATAAAAACAAAAAAAATAAAAAATAAAAAGTAATAATTTCAAGCATTAATATCTATTACACCTAATATGGTTATTAAGATGATGAATGTTCAAAGGCCAGTGGTTTTATAAGGATATCAGTAAGTTAGTTTTTAATGGCTACATAGTGTAGCTTTATATCTCCTTTAGTAATATGGCCCCTAATGAAGTGATGCATTATGTCAATGTGTTTAGTATTGGAGTGTTGGATTGGGTTTTTTAATATTTCAGATTACATTAGTTTTAATACATAGGATTAAAATTATGCCTATAGGCAATCCTAAATCTAGAATTTGTTACTTTAATCAGATGACTTGGGCTACTTAACTTTTTAAGGCTATTTACTCAGCTTTAATAGTGGGTAGGGCAACTTAGTTCTATTTTCTAATAGACCAGAAGACTAAAGAATGTCCTATGAATTGACATGTTCCAGAAGTATTTTTTCTATCAACTAGGTATATCACAAAATCTAAATTGTAATATCCTATGATTTCAAATGAGGTGCTATGCTTTGGGTGCCATATTCCTAAGTCTGGGGTTCATAAGAGATACCTAAGAATTCTCTTAATAATAATCAAGTGGGACTCTTTTTGATAAGCTTGAAATCTAGCACAGAGTCATAAACTAAACATAATATCAATTCTGCTATTAGTCAAGTAAAGAAGTGATTTAATTATTCCTCTATATTTCTTTTAATCAAGAGTTTTTCCATTTGAATCATTATCTAACTATATAGTGGAACTAATGGGAATATTGATTAGTTTGGCTTTATCCATTTCATATTTCTTAAGGATGTCCTTAATGTGTTTTGATTGACTAAGAAAAGTTCCATCATACTTCTGCCTTATGCTAAATTCAAGAAAGTAGATTAGTTCTCTAATTATACTCATGACAAATTCCTTACTCATTATTTTGGAAAACTCATCACATAGATTTTTAATAGAAGATCCAAAAAAAATATCATCAACATAAATGAAGACAATGAGTAGTTTATCTCATACATTTTTTTAGAAATAAGGTGGTGTCGATGCTCCCGTTAATAAAGGTTCTTTCTAGTAGGAATGTGCTTAGCCTTTCATTCCGTACCATGGGTAGTTGTTTTAGTCCATATAATGCCTTTTTTAATCTGAACAAATGATTAGGAAATTGTGAATTTTCAAAGCGCGGGGGTTATTCAACATGCACATCTTCTTTTATTACCCTATTCAGAAAGGTACTCTTAATATCCATTTTGGTATAGTTTTAATCCCTTAAAACAAACAAAGGTTAGTATCACCCTAATGGCTTCCAATCTAGCTATAGGGGAAAATGTCTCTTCAAAGTTAATCCCTTCTATTTGATTATACCCCTTAGTCACCATTCTTGCCTTATTCCTCACCACTAAACCATAATCATTCATCTTTTCCAACCATACTCTTGTCCTTAAATCTTTCAACTAGCTCCTAAACATCATTCCTTAAAAATTAATTTAACTCTTTTTACATGGCTAAGATTAATAATTCATCAAATAGGGCTTAATTTATGTTAGCGGGTTTAGTAATTGAAATGAAGGAAGAGTGGTTTACATCTTTTTTAAGTCCTTACCTTTTTCTAACACCTTCAGATGGGTCTCCTAAGATTAGTTCTTTAGGATAACATGAAGACTATTTCCATTCTCTAGGCAATATATTTTAAGGTTCTACCCTTTTCTCTAGATCTATAGTTTATAATCCTTGGGTGACTTCTAAAACCTCTTCTTCTTCTACCCTAGACCCTCCAGAATGATCAGATTAATTAAATATAATATGAGTGATCTCCTTAATTATAAATGTTTTTTTATTGAAAAATCTTTTGGGTTTCCCTACACTTGAGTAACCTAGAAACACTCCTTCATCTGACTTGGGGTCAAACTTTCCTAGTAGGGATTTCCCATTATTTAGAATGAACACTTTACATCCAAAGAAATTAAGGTGATAGAGGCTAGGTGTCCTACCCTTAAGGATTTCATAGAGTGTCTTATTCAGTTTGGATCTAAAATTTATCATATTCAAAATATAACAGATTGTACTCATCGCTTATGCCCAAAAGTATTTAGAAAGTGAGTATTTAACTAAAATGTCACTAGTGGCTTTTACTAAGGTCTTGTTCTTTCTTTTAGATATCTCATTCTACTGAGGGGTTCTAGGAGCTAAAAATTTTTGATCTATCACTTGCTCCTTACAAAAAGATTCTAATTTTAAATTTTTAAACTCTCCACCATGATCTTTATGAATTGTTATAATTTAACAACCTAGCTTTCTTTGAATAAAATTGGAGAAAGACTTAAAATATTTAAATGATTCACTTTTATGAGGTAGGAACCTGACCTAAGTAAACCTCAAATAATCATCAACAATCACATACCCAAAGACTTTCCCTCTTAAGATTGCAATGCTGATAGGTCAAAAGAGATCAAAATGAAAGATTTCTAAGGATTTACTAGTTGTAATGTCTTTAATATAGGGGAAAGAGGATTTAACTTGCTTTCCAAACTAATAGGAATCATACTGGTGTCCTTAGTTAACTCTAGTTTGGTATTCCTCTCACTAAGTCTTTTTGGGTGATCTTTCTAAAGATTTTCATGCTTGCATGACATAATCTCTTATGCCAAAACCAGGATTCATATAAAATTGTTTTTAAGAAAATAATAGTGTCAGATTTAATGCAATTTAGATCAAGTATGTAGACATTATTGATTCTCCTTCCTTGCAAAATAGTTTTATCATTTAAGCTTATTATGCAGGTGGTAGAAAAGAATTTGATACTAAAGCCTTTATCACACAGTTTGGCTTATACTGAGCAGGTTATGTTTTAATCCATCTACTAGTAAAATATTTTCAATGACAAATTTTTTTGAGTTCCCAGTTATACCTGAGCCCACCATTCTCTTGGTGGTGCTATCTCCAAGTGACCTTACCTCTAGCCCTAGCCTCCAACAAAATGAATTAATTAGCATCTCCTGTCATATTCCTTAAACATCTGCTATCCAAGTTCCATATACTATCATGAGGCCTTTTGTGAGAGCACACCTACAAAATAATCAAATGTTGGATTTCGGAACCCAAATAGGTTTGGGTTCCATCTTATGGAAAAAAGAAAGAAATGCATGCATACTTTGCTGTGAATTTTGAACTTTTGGTCTCAAAACCAAATATGTTTTACAATGAATGGTGTAAGTGTCGGAGATATGACCTAGCATGAGACAAGAAAAAATTTAACACCAGGAATAGAGTTTACTAATTTATGTGGGTTATGGAGCATCTTCCAAGGTTTGAATGATGTATGCTTTATTAATAGTTTATGAAACTCTCTCAGTTTAGTTGGTTTTTAATTTTCCTTGAAAGCAATTAATTTAGCTCCTAAAAACTTATTTTCACTTTCAAGAATTAAAATTTCTATTTTTAATGCGTGCTCCCTTGCAAGAGTATCTAAGTTCTTGTATGCATTTTTTAATTCAACATTTAATATATTCAAGGAATCATGCTCTTTAGTTAAATTCATCTAACAAAGCCATGTGATTGCTATCCAGAGTGGAATGAACTTTCCTTAGTATTTCATGTTCTTTCTATAAATTTAAAAAATCAAATTTGAAGCTACCATATAATTTCTTGAGCTTCCAATATGAATAAAGAATTTTTTTAGAAACTTCAAGTAATTAATCATAGGTAAGCTCACATACCTCTTTTGATTCAAAGAGATTAAGAAGAATATCAACCATTAAGCATAAGTTTGTTACCTCATCTTCTACTTTAGTTTTAAAGGAGTTTAATCATGAGTCTACCTAAAAAGCCTTTTGGGTTCTTTGTGTTGCAAATTTATTATCAAGGAATATAATTTTGATGATAGCATATACTTATGTTTCTCTATGACTACCTTGCCTAACAATATTTATGGTCCACAAGATCAAACTGTAAATTGAATCAGCTCAAGATTGGATAGATTAGGACTGAGTCAGTCTGCAATATATGACATGTGTCTTTTACCTTTTCTTAATTCCTTTGTAATAATATGGGTCCTAATGCTACGTAACCTTATACACACACACTTGGGAGAAAATTTTTGACTGTTTTAGAGTTTTCTATTTTTGATCACATCATCTGGGACGATCAGTTAAAAATGAAAACCCTAATTAAGGCATCCTGGTTAAGGCAGCCACAATTAAGAGAATCATCCTGGATGATAGGCTTAAATTAAAAAGAATCAGTCATTAGATCAATTTAGGTATCTTTTATTTTTGGACATCATCCAGAACATCATCTTGTATGATGAAGTATAATTATGCCTAAATAAATCGAGTAATTCGGGAAAGCAATTAAGGTTTAATTGCTTGATTATATCATCCTGAACGATCACAGGATCGGCCAGGACGATCCATTCATAAACCTTAATTATTCCTGGATGATCAAATATTGGCTTGGTTCTATTCATGGAAATGCTCTGGATAATATATGCTGAATTACACTAATTATTTGGGATGATCGTGAGATCGACCTGGACGATCAAGTTATTTTTACATCATCCATACATCCATTTAAGGCGATAGTCTTGATAATATTTAAGGACTTGTACTAATCATACAAGATTATATCCTATCGTCTTAGACAATATGAACAAAAAACCTTCCGATCGTCCCAAATCATCCTGGTTGATTAAGCCAAATTTGTACTTATAATACATGATGATATTTATATCATCCTGGATGATAATATTTGATTGTTGTAATTAAGAGCTATTTTAAAGCTCTTCTATATAAGGCCTCTTATTTTACCCATGAGAATATCTTTTGTTGCTATCCAGACTTGAGAGAGCCAAGAGGAGAGGGAGAGCAAGGGAGAGAGAGAGAGAGAGGATCTTATAAGGGAGAGTTTGTGAGGGGTTTCACAAAGGTTGCTATAAGCAAGGATCCATCATCATCATCTCTTGTCATCATCCCTAATTCCTTGGGGGTTGTAGAGAGGTCTACTTCAGCAATTTATCAAAGTTCTCAGCCTGCTTCAGGAGGAAGCAAAAGGAGTCAGATTCTTTGCTTGCTTCAGGAGGAAGTTAAAGGAGTCGGGTTCTCTTCCTCATCGGTATCAGTGGAAAGGAGGTTTGTAAAGGCTTCTCTTCCTTATTGTGGGAGCAAAAGGAGAGACTCTGAGTTTAGTACAATACTAGTAGGCGAGGCTCTTAGGAGTTGGTATGATTAAGTTGACCGAACCACTATAAATTTATGTATTCTTTATTTCTACTTTTTTCGCATTTAATTTCCACACTTAGATTTTCTTTGTGGTGAAATTTGGTTTAAGTTTATGTTTTACTTAAAGAAAATTTTAAAATACCTATTCACCCCCCCTCTTAGTTAGCTTTGAGCTAGTTCATAAGGGCTTAATATCCCTGTCAAACTTTCAAGTGGTATCAGAGCGGGTTTTATAAAATTTAGTTTTTAAAAACTTTTAAATTCTAATCAATGACTAACTTTGGTAATTGTAATACTGTAGAAGGATATTTTATTATACGACCACCTTTATTTAACATTATTTTTTTTTATTTTTGGAAAACTTGTATGCCTACATTTTTACAATTGATTGACTATCGCATGTGGATGCTTGTTAAAGATGGATATTCACCCCCAACTCATGAAATAAATGGCATTAAAATTGAACTTCCTATTATTGAATGGACTTTTAATGATAGGGATTTCGCATAACTTAATGCTAAATGCTTGAACTATTTTTTTTTTTATGCTTTAAAATTGGAAGATTATATGCTTATTTCAACTTGAGCTACTGGTAAAGAATTTTGGGATATATTTTATATTACTTATGAAGGAACCAATGAAGTTAAATAATCTAGATTGAAAATTTTATTGCATGACTATGAACTTTTTTGTATGAAACCTTCTGAATCAATTTCAAAAATGTATACAAGGTTTACTCAAATTGTCACCACATTGCATGCCTTAGGAAGAGAACTCAGGAATTATGAAAAAGTAAATAATATTTTGAGATGCTTACATGTTTCCTTTGATGCAAAGATTATTGAAATTACTAAATCTAAAGATTGGAATACTTATTCTATTGATAACTTACTTGGATTGCTCATTGCTTCCAAGAAAGGGGTGAATCAAAGAAACCTTGATGCAGGTAAGAAAAAGATGGAGAAAACTATGGCACTGAAGGCCAACAACATAGACATTGATTCTACTGGGTCTAAAAGCGATGATGTTTCCTTAATCATGAGGCAATTTAAAAGCTTTCTAAAGAAGAATCACAAGTACCATCAGAAATAAAATAAAGGTATAGTTCTTCTGATGTTTTTTGTTTTGAATGCAGTAAGTTTGGACATGTCAAAGCTGATTGTCCTACACTTAAGAATCATCCAAGTAAGGAGAAGGGTGAGAAGAAACCTAAGTATAGAAAGGAGAAGAAGCAATTCCAAAAGGCTTTCTGAAAGTGCTCAGATGACACTAGAAAGTGCTTCTGAAATCACTTGAAAGTTTGTTATGGATGTTAAGCCCTCATGAACTGGCCCAAGGCTAATAAAGAGAAGAGGTGAATTATATAACTTTAAAAACCAAGGATAAAACTCAAACCAAAATCACCACAGAAATCAAAGTGCGGAATAAAATAATGCGGAAGCAATAATAAGAAAAGAACACATCGGATTTATAGTGGTTCGGTCAAACCTTGACCTACGTCCACTCCTTCGAGGCACCCTCCAAGTATTGCACTACAAAAGTGTCTCTCCTTTATCCCCCACAACTAGGCGGAGAAGCCCTTACAAAATCACTTCCACCTTCTCCGGTGCGGCGGAGTCGCCGGGTCCTTTGACACCAAGGAGATCTTCTTCTTTGGTGAACTTACCTCGAGACAAGCCTTGAATCTGATGGTACTATGGTGCGAGTTCACCGGAGCAACCATGTGGATCCCCCACCACACTCCCTTGAGTTACACCCCCTCACAGGATCTTCTCCCGCTCAAACTCCACCCTTTCCTCTCTCCCTTTCAAGCTCTCTCTTCAAGTTTCCCCCATAAGAATGAAGCTACAATGGCTGCCAAAGACACTTACAAAGTGCCTTGTCATAGATTAAATACAAGAGCTAAAAATGAGCTCATTAATGCAAGTTACCGACATTATCGTCCTGGACGATAGGCATATCGTCCTGGCTGATTAGTTCAAATATGAGTAAAATTGTCCTGAATATCGCCCTGAAATGAAGCTGGATGATGTCTAATCGTCCCGGACGATCTTGCGATCGGCCTGGAAGAAATCCCCATTAATTTCTTTCCAAAACTGCCTGAGAAATTTTGGAAAAATTGACTTGGATCGGCCAGGACGATATTTTATAATCCAGGCCGATATACCAGGATGATATCCAAAAATAAGATTTTCCTAAGTTGATATGGCGACAGATTCTTGCTGAATTGAGCCGATCGTCCTGGCCGATACAAAATCGTCCAGGACGATGTGTTTTGCATAAAAATGGCTGCTTTAATGAGGATGCCCTAATTAGGGTTTTTACTTTTATCAAATCGTCCAGGACGATATAAATATCATCCCGGATGATGTTACCAAAAATAGAAATCTTTTAGGGCACAACAAAAAATCTTCCTAGTTATAAATCATCATATGCCACGCCAAATACAACAGACTCAAAAAAGGAAAAAGTTTAAAAACTAACACAGACCTAGTCTACCCAATCTTGAGCTGGTTCCAAATTGTAGTCTGATCGTGTAGACCTGAAACGTTAGCACATAAGAAAATCGTAGAGAATTAAAGAATGTTTGCTATCCTCAAAATCATAAATCATAGATCCGCAATAATCTCCCCCTTTTTTATGATGGCAAACAATTCCATTTGAATTAAAAAAAAATAATTTCTCCTAATCTCCCCCTCACTAGAATAACACTTTTAAAAATAGGGGAGATGAAATTTTTTTTGTTTTTAATTTTTTGAAAATAAGATACAAACACGATAACATTACAAAAATTTAACAATATGTTAACAGTACAAAAATTCAACAATATGTTCTCCCCCTTTGACAATATCAAAAACAGAGGAGGCACAAACAAAAAATAAAATGAATAGAAGACAAAAACGTTCTATGATCTTAGTGAAAAACAAATATTCTTAAAATGAGAAAGTTACCTCTTGGTTTTGATCCAAAACTTAGTAGAATTGGATTGACAACGCATAGCCCAGAAAAGGTTAGAAATTCATAATTTGATAAATCAAACTCGTTCTTTTAAAGGCTCAAAAACTTTTTAATCCAATATCCAATTCAATGAATAAACGGGAAAAATAAACATTAATTTTTCAAAACTCCTTCCATAAAACATATCTAATAGAAGATCAATGCACGAATTTCTGAATCACGACTAAAAATTTTCAAGCACAAGTTTCGAACATATCAAGGATTTTCTTAACTTTCTAGTAGTATTAGAAAAAAAATAAGCATATTTTTTTTGTTGGCTTATTTTATGCCCTTTATCACTTGAATGGCTCTTTGATCATCTTTTGATTTTAATACACTTTATGTATTTTTTTTTTTTAATTTGGCGTCATTGCGCATCTTTTGGTTTGGCATCATTGGCCACTTTTTTTTTTAATTATTTTAAAAAAATATGATTTCTTTCTTATATTTTCAAAACCAAAGTAAACCCAAATTATTGACAACACGAACAACTTGATTAAGAAAATTTTATGGTGGATTCAACAATCTTGCAAAAGATTCCTATGCGATAGAAAAAATGTTGGGAGATAAAAAAAATAGTTTCAAAATCCAATTTAAAATATGATGAAGATTTTGAATCAAAAGTGAAATAACCTTTTTAAAAAAAGAGAAAGAGAAACAAAATATGAGTTTCATTCCTTTGACTGTTTTAGAGAAGTCAAACACAACTTACTAAAGATTTAAAAAAAAAGGAAGTAGATTTTTCATTTTTAGAAAAGTGAATGTGTGTGTTGATCAGAGAAAAACTTTCACGAAAAAAAATTTCAAACAATAAACAAAACTCAAAAATAAAAAAAGAAAAACACAAAAACACAACACAAAAACACGAAAGGCTCTTAACCATTATCTCTCTCCTGGTCCGATGCTTAAGAGACTAGATCTGCCCATGAGATTTTTTGCCTTTCATTATTTCCCCAGTTTAAATTTTGCTTCGCCTTGCCCTTTTCTTTCGTAGGAAGAATTCTAAAATTAGGGCACTAATTTTTCATATGTCCAGGCTTCCTGCATCGAAAGCAAATAATGTTAAAAGAAATATGGACATCCTACCACTTTTACCTTTTTTCCACTTTTGCTTATGCTTAGGTGAGCTTTGAGATTTGATTGACACGTCATTGCCTTCGTCACCAACTAGGCTATCTCTTTCTGTATTTCCAGCTTTTAGAACAATAATTTCACCTGTATCCAAAAGTCTTTGACCCAAACTTTGCTCGTTGGCAATGAGTGAGCCAATCAAATTATCAATAGAATAATCTTTCAAATCTTTTGATTTACAAATAGCAACAACTTTGTCATCAAATTTTTCAAGTAAACAACGAAGAAATTGATTTTTCAAAATTTGAAAAATCTTTTCCTAAAGCATGTAATGAGTTTACAATTTGAATGAATCTGGTATACATGTCTAAGATCATTTCAAAAGGTTTCATAGAAAATAATTCAAAATCATGCATTAATAAATTCAACTTGGATTGCTTGGTTTCACTAGTGCCTTCATATATGGTGTGTAGTTTATCCCAAATTTCCTTACCAGTAGTGCACGTAGATACTAACATAAAATCTTCAGAATTTAAAGCACAGAAAAAGCAGTTTAAAGATTCTGCATTCAATTGAGCATAATTCAAAAGCTTTTAAAAATTTATTTTATAAAAATCTGCTCTGATACCACTTGAAAGTGCTCTGATGACACTAGAAAGTGCTTCTGAAATCACTTGAAAGTTTGTTATGGATGTTAAGCCCTCATGAACTGGCCCAAGGCTAATAAATAGAAGAGGTGAATTGGATAACTTTAAAAACCAAGGATAAAACTCAAACCAAAATCACCACAGAAATCAAAGTGCGGAATAAAATAATGCGGAAGCAATAATAAGAAAACAACACACCGGATTTATAGTGGTTCGGTCAAATCTTGACCTACGTCCACTCCTTGGAGGCACCCTCCAAGTATTGCACTATAAAAGTGTCTCTCCTTTAGCCCCCACAGCTAGGCGGAGAAGCCCTTACAAAATCACTTCCACCTTCCCCAGTGTGGCGGAGTCGCCGGGTCCTTTGACACCAAGGAGATCTTCTTCTTTGGTGAACTTACCTCGAGACAAGCCTTGAATCCAATGGTACTAAGCTGCGAGTTCGCCGGAGCAACTGTGTGGATCCTTCACCACACTCCCTTGAGTTCCTCCCCCTCACAGGATCTTCTCCCTCTCAAACTCCACCCTTTCCTCTTTCCCTTTCAAGCTCTCTCTTCAAGTTTCCCCCTCAAGAACGAAGCTACAATGGCTGCGAAAGACACTTACAAAGTGCCTTGTCATAGCTTAAATAGAAGAGCTAAAAATGAGCTCATTAATGCAAGTTGCTGACATTATCGCCCAGGATGATAGGCACATCGTCCTGGCCGATTAGTTCAAATATGAGGAATATCATCCTGAATATCGACCTGAAATTAAGCTGGACGATGTCTAATCATCCCAGACGATCTTTCGATCGGCCTGGACGAAATCCCTATTAATTGCTTTCCAAAACTGCCTGAGAAATTTTGGAAAAATTGACCTGGATCGGTCAGGACGATATTTTATAGTCCGGGCTGATATACCAGGACGATATCCAAAAATAAGATTTTCCTAAGTAGATATGGCGACATATTCTTTCCGAAGTGAGCCGATCGCCCTGGCCGATACAAAATTGTCCAGGACGATGTGCTTTGGATAAAAATGGCTGCTTTAATGAGGATGCCCTAATTAGGGTTTCTACTTTTGTCAGATCGTCCAGGACGATATAAATATCATCCCGGATGATGTTACCAAAAATAGAAATCTTTTAGGGCACAACAGAAAATCTTTTAAGTTATAAATCATCAGATGCCACACCAAATACAACAGACTCAAGAAAGGAAAAAGATTACAAACTAACACAGACCTAGTCTACCAAATCTTGAGTTGGTTCCAAATTTTAGTCTAATCGTGTGGACCTGAAACGTTAGCACATAAGGCAATCGTATAGTAATAAAGAATGTTTGCTATCATCAAAATCATAAACCATAGATCCGCAACACTTTCTAGGCGGATTATGTATCTGACTCATCTGATACTGAAGCTGAAGAGGAGAAAACAAACTTATGCTTGATGGGTTATCATCTTGGACAGTTTGACCTAGAATAGGTTTGTGAATCAACCTATGATCAATTACTAGATGTTTGTGAAAAGATTTATGCATCATATAGGAAACTTAGAAAACTCTTGCAAGTCTGAAATTTGAATTCTCAAATTTACAAAAAGAGTATGAAATTTTAAGTAAAGATCACACTCAAATTGATAGCAATCACATGTCATTACTTGATGAGTTTGATGAATTGAATAAAAAGCATTTTGAGTTGGTTGATGAGCATGATTCTTTGAAAGTATCCTACACCTCACTTGAATCTAATTTTAAAACTTATATTAAAGAATTTGAGCATAAGAACACTATTTAAATGATGATAATTCTATTTTAGAAAGTGATAACTTGAGGTTTAAAGTTGAATTGAATTCACTTGAGAGAAATAGGAATACATACACACTTGATCTAAAGCCAAAACCTTGGAAGAGGTATTATAACCCGAGCAGATTAGTAAATTCTTTTCCTGGAGTTAGATGTTTTTCATGTGGCATGCTAGAACACATTTCACACACTTGCATTATTCACCATAGTACACATTGGATGTGGAGCCCAAATTGCATGATTCATAGTATAACACTCATGTATTGCATTATTCTTTTTATAAGAAGGGACCCATACATGTTTGGGTTTCTAAATCTGACATTTGATAATTTTTTAGGTGTGCTTTCACCAAAGACCTCGTGAGAGCAAGTGGTACCTAGACAACAGATGATCACGACACATGACTAGAGATGCTGATTAATTTGTTATGCTGGAGGCCAGGGTTGGCGGCAAGGTTACTCTTGGAGATAACACTATTAGAAAAGTGGTGGGTGTTGGTATATTCAGAAAATTCATTAAACTTTTGATTAAAAATGTTTTACATGTAGATGGACTAAAATAAAACTTGCTAAGTATCAGTCAGCTATGCGATAAGGGCTTCATCATAATTTTTTTTGGCAAAAACATGCATTATTAACTTAAATAATAACTCTATTTTGTAGGGAAAGTGAATTAATAATGTTTACATGCTTGATTTAAATAATATTGAATGTGCTGCTTCATTTTGTTAAAAAACCGTTGCTGGTGATTTTTGGTTGTGGCATAGGAGATTATGTCATGCCAGCATAAAAAACCTTAAGATAGTAACCCAAAAAAACCTAGTTAGAGGTGTCCCAAAGCTTAAGTTTTTCAAAGATCACTTTTGTGATGCTTGCCAACTAAGGAAGCAAGTCAATTCCTCTTTCCATTCCATTAAGGACATTAGGACCTCTAAACCTTTAGAAGTCCTTCACTTGAATTTGTTTGGACCCATTAACACTGCCAGCTTTGGGGGAAAAGTCTTTGGATTTGTGATTGTCGATGACTACTCGAGGTTCACTTGGATAAGATTTTTGTCACATAAGAGTGAGTCTCTTGATGAGTTTAGATCATTCTCCACTTGGACTAAAAAAAAGCTAGGTTGTGAGATATTGACCATCCATAGTGACCATAGGGGAGAGTTTGAAAATGAGAGATTTGGAAACTTTTGTGAGGATAAAGGGATTAGTCACAACTTCTCAGCTCCTAGGATCCATCAGTAGAACGGGGTAGCTGAAAGGAAGAATGGGACCTTAATTGAGTCCGCTAGAGCCATGCTTATTGAGTATTCACTTCTAAAATACTTTTGGGCTGAAGCGGTAAACACAGCTTGTTATTTGTTGAATAGGGTGAATGTCAGAGCCTAACTTGATAAGACACCCTATGGGATCCTTAAGGGTAGGACACCCAACCTTTCTCACCTTCATGTCTTTGGTTGTAAGGTTTTCATTCATAACAATGGGAAGTCGCATTTAGGAAAATTTGACCCAACATCTAATGAAGGAGTGTTCTTAAGATATTCTAGTGTCGGTAAATCCTTTAGGGTGTTTAATAAGAGGACTTTTGTGGTGGAGGAGACTACTCATGTAGTGTTTGATAAATCTAATCCTAAGGACTCTAGTGTTGAGGATGATGATGGTGTTGGACAGATTACCCAAGGAGTTAAAATTTTTGAGAAGTGTGTAGCGCCATAAAATATTGAATGTGTAGGTGAGATTACCCAAGGAGTAGAAAATACAAATCTTGAGGAAAGGGATTGGAGATATTCATTGAGTAATCCTAAAGAACTGATCTTAGGAGGCCCTCTTGAAGGTATTAGAGCTATGCATGGACTTAGGAAGGAAGTAAACCACTCTGCCTTTATCTCAATGACTAAACCCACCAATATTAATCAAGCATTGTCTAATAAGTTTTAGATTTTAGCCATATAAGAGGAATTAAACCAATTTGTTAGGAATGTTATTTGGGAGCTTGTAGAAAGACCAAATGGACAAAGTATAGTTGAAACCAAATGGGTCTTTAAGAATAAGATAAATGATTCTAGTTTGGTGGTTAGGAATAAGGCGGGATTGGTAGCTAAGGGGTATAACCAAATAGAAGGGATTGATTTTAAGGAGACCTTTGCCCCTGTAGCTAGATTGGAAGCCAATAGAGTACTACTAGCCTTTGCCTATTATAAAGGATTTAAGCTTTATCAAATGGACGTGATGAGTTCCTTTTTAAATGGGGTAATGAAAGAGGATGAGTTTGTAGAGCAACCCCCAAGTTTTGAGAGTTCCTAATTTCCAAATCATATTTTCAAATTAAAAAAATTCTTATATGGATTAAAATAGGTACTAAGAGCTTGTTATGAGAGGCTTAGAACATTTTTACTAAAGAGAGATTTGTTAAGGGAAGTGTAGACACCACCCTTTTTCTAAGGAAAGTAGAAGATGAGTTACTCATTGTTCAAATCTATTTTGATAATATACTTTTTGAATCTTTTGATAAAAAGCTATGTGATGATTTTTCTAAATTAATGGGTATGAAGTTTGAGATGAGTATGATGGGAGAGTTATCCCACTTTTTGGGGTTCAACATTTAATAAAAAGCAATGTGATGATTTTCTAAAATAATGGGTAAGGAGTTTGAGATGAGTATGATGGGAGAGTTATTCCACTTGTTGGGGGTTTAACATAAGATAATTAGATGATGGAACCTTTATAAGTCAATCAAAGTACATTAAGGAAATCTTGAAGAAATATGAAATGGATAAAGTGAAGCTAATAAATACTCCCATGATTTCTAATATTTAGATGGATATGGAATCAAATGGAAAACCTGTTGATCAAAATAATTATAAAGGTATGATTGGATTTTTACTTTACTGACTGCTAGTTGACCTGATATAATGTTTAGTGTTTATTTATATGCTACATGTCAAGCTGATCCTAAAGAATCCCACCTGACTGCAGTTAAGAAAATTCTTAGATATCTTTTGGGGACCCAAAACTTAGGAATCTAGTATCCTAGGCTCAGCACTTCTTTTGAGATTATTGGATTTTCTAATTCTAATTTTATAGGATGTAGGGTGGATAAAAAGAGAACTTCTGGAACTTACTAATTCATAGGATAGTATTTAATCTCCTGGTCTAGTAGAAAACAAAACTCTATTGCACTATCTACAGCTGAAGCTAAGTACATTGTCTTTGGAAGTTGTGTGGCTCAAGTCCTTTGGTTGAAGAAAAAAATTATGGATTTAGGATTACCTATTGGAATAATTTTAATCCTATGTGACAACACTAATGTCATCTGCATCTCTAAGAATCATATCTAACATTCAAGGACCATACACATTAACATAAGGCATCACTTTATCAGAGACCATGTGATCAAAGGAGACATTAAGTTACACCATGTGACAACTAAGAATCAATTTCCTGAAATCTTTACTAAACCACTGGCTTTTGACACTTTCAGCATCTTAAGGACCAGATTGGGTGTGATTGATATAAATGCATGAACTTAATGTTTACTGAATTTTGAATTTTCAATGTTGTTTCTTTTTCTTCTTTTATTTGATTCACTTTGTTTATTTTACTTTTTTACTATCTTTATTTTTATTTTTATTTCTATTTCTATTATTTTAGTTTTTCTTTTTTTTTTTATGATCACTGTTGAAATGATATTTTATTCCATATTTTTTTTTTAAATTTGTAGTCAATGTTTTACATCTCTAAATCAATTAAAGGCAGAAAAATCATTGATCGTTTCTCTTTCTCTAACCTCCTTTAGAGGTATAATTTTCTTTTCTAAATAAAATTCTATCTCAAATTAATAACTGAAATTTACAATTGAGATCTTTTCTATCTTGTTACAATAATCTATCTTATATTTATAATTTTCAAAGTTTTTATATTACTTTCAAAATTTTTCATAATATTGTCATTGCATTTATCATATGATTTTGATTATATTTTGGGGTTTGTTCTTCCTTATATTAGAGAGTGAGTTTTATTTCTCTAATATTTGGAAGATATACTCACAACTAAGAGTATTTAAGAGTTTTGAAAAGGGATCTAGCATGCAAAAAATAAGGCCAATGATGCCAAATCAAAATATGCACAATGACGCCAAATTGAGAAAAATACACAAAGTGTATCAAAAATCAAAAGTTGTGCAAAGTGCACAAATTAATTGACAAGAGGCATACAATGAGCCCACCAAAAGTAAGCTCTCTTCTCTTTCAAACTTTTAAAACTTATAAGAACTCATGTGTCACACTATATTTTCAAAGGCTTGATTTCAAATTTTGCAATTGTGACAAATTACTTTAGTATATTATTCTATAATATATATATATATATTGTAACCAAGTTTTCCAATTGGTTTTTTTGAGTTAGGACTTTTGTTTTCAAAAGATAATTTTTCCCTGAGAGAAGTCTGAGCTAGGGTTAATAGGATCGAATATTCTACCATTTTCAAATTTCGATGATGTTAACTTATTGGTCTTACAAGTCTTTAAAATGAATCACATGGAGACTTTGTCAAATTCATGCTTTGAGAAAAAAAACTTTGCTTTCATTCTTCTTTTTCATATTCTTTTCCATTTTCTTTTTATCCTCCTTTTTGTGATGCCAAAAGGGTGACTAGTGGTTTGAGTTATTTTGTCATACTTTTTTTCACATCTGTTTGTGTTTTACTTAATTTTAATTATTTGATTATTTGTCATCATCAAAAAGGGGGAGATTGTTACAAATCTATTTTCAAGGAATATAATTTTGATGATAGCAAACACTTCTATTTCTCTACAACTGCCTTGCCTACTAATATTTTTGGTCCACAAGATCAAACTGTAAATTGAATCAGCTCAAGATTGGGTAAATTAGGATTGAGTCAGTATGTAATGTACGACATGTGACTTTTACCTTTTCTTGAGTCCTTTGTAATAATATGGGTCCTGATGCTAAGTAATATTGTACACACATACTTAGGGGGAAACTTCTGACTGTTTTAGAGTTTTCTATTTTCGATCACATCATCCATGATGATCCAAAAATTACCCTGGACGATTAGTTAAAAATAAAAACCCTAATTATGGTTAAGGTACCCACAATTAAGAGAATCATATTGGATGATATTAGTATCGACTAGGTTGATAGGATCAAATCAGAAAGAATCAGCCGTCAGATCTATGTATGTATCTTTTATTTTTGGACATCATCCTGAACGATGTAGTACAATTATGTCAAAATTAATTTGGTACTTAAGGAAAGCAATTAAGGTTTGATTTCTCGATCATATCATCCTGAATGATCGCTAGATTGGCTAAGACAATCAATTCACAAACCTTAGTTGTTCTTGGATAATTAAACTTCAACCTAGTTATATTTAGGGTGATGCTCTAGATAATATGTATTGAATTGCACTAATCGCTTGGGATGATTGTGAGATCGGCCTCGATGATCAAGTTATTTTTATATCGTCTAGACATTCATTCAGGGCGATGGTATGGACAATATTCAATAACTCGTACTAATCATACATGATTATATCCTATTATCCTGGATGATATGAACAAAAAACCTTCTGATCATCCCAATTCATCATGGCTGATTGAGCTAAATTTATACTGATCATACAAGATGATATTTATATCATCCTGGATGATAATGTCAGTTTGTTACAATTAAGAGCTATTTTGAAGCACTTCTATATAAAACCTCTTATTTTACCCAAGAGAATATCTTTTGCTATTATCTTGACCTTAGGGAGCCAAGAGGAGAGGGAGAGAAGGGAGAGAGAGAGAGAGAGGATCTTATGAGGGGGAGTTTATGAGGGGTTTCACAAAGGTTTCTCCAAGAATGGATCCATCGATGTCTCCTCCAGTCATCATCCCTAGTTCCTGGGGGGTTCTAGAGAGGCCTACTTCAGTAATTGATCAAGTTTCTCTACCTCCTTCAGGAGAAAGAAAACGGATTTGGGTTCTCTACCTGCTTCAGGAGGAAGCGAAAGGAGTTGGGTTCTCTGCCTCACCGGGGTCGGTGGATAGGAGGTTTGTAAAGGCTTCTCCTCCTTACTGTGGGAGCAAAAGGAGAGTCACTTAGTTTAGTGTAATACTCAGAGGAGAGGCTCCTAGGAGTGGACGTAGGTCAAGTTGACCGAACCACTATAAATTTATGTATTCTTTATTAATGCTTTTCCATATTTAATTTCCAAACTTTAATTTTCTTTATGTTAAACTTTGGTTAAAGTTTATGTTTTTCTTAAAGAAAATTTTAAAATACCAATTAACTCCCCCCCCCTCTTGGTTAGCCTTGGGCTAATTCATAAGGGATTAACATCCCTGTCAAACTTTCACTTTGCTTTCCCTTCCTCAACTTAGGTTTATCTTCACCCTTCCCCTTACATGGGTGACCTTTAAGAGTTGGAAAATAGATATCAGAAGTCCTAGATTCTTGCTTTCAAAACAAATAACCTCAGAGGAAACTTTGAATTTTTTATTATTCTTACCCTTGTTCCATTTATGATAATGTTTTTACATTTTCCATAAGAAGCTCTTAAAATGCTTAGTTATTAAAGCAATTTCATCATTTTCAGAACTAGAAGAATTTGTGTCAGAATCATTAACCTTTAAGACTACAATTTTCTCCTTTTTCTTCTAACCTTCATCAAGCTAACTTTGGTTCACTTCCTACTCATAAGCAATGTATGATCTAAGTAAAGTATCAATTGAATAAATATTTAGATCCTTATATTCAGTAATGGAAGTATCTTTTTCATCAAAGGAAGAAGGTAAAGATCTTAGATTCATGTTAACTTTTTTATAATTTGTGAGTTCTCTTCCTAAGGCATGCAGGGATGTAATAATCTGTATAAACCTAGTATACATTTTAGAAATACTTTTACTAGGTATCATGCAAAAAAGTTCATAATCATGAAGAAGAATGTTCAACTTAGATTGTTTAGCTTCCTTTATTCCTTCATAAGTAATACACAGTTTGTCCCAAATCTCTTTACCAATTGTACAAGTAAAACACATATATAATCTTCAAATTTGAAGGCACAGAAAAAATAATTCAGACATTTGGCATTGAGTTGTGCTAAATCTCTATCATCAGTATTCCATTTAGAAAAAGAAATTTTAATTTTAACATCATTTACTAATCTAAAGGGTGCAAAATAATTATCCTGAACTAGCATCTACATACGATAATCAATTTATTATAAAAAGGTAGACATGCAAGTTTTCCAAAAATGAAAAGGAATATTATCAAAAAGAGGTGGTATAGTGATTGAATATCCTTTCGTGGCGTTTAAATTTCCAAAGTTATCCATTGATCTTTTTTTTTTCAAAAAGTTTTCTAAAACATAATTTATGAATCTCACTCTAATACCACTTGAAAGTTAGTGAGGGTTATTAAACCTTAAAGATATAGTCCCGAGGCTTACTGAGATGGGGGTGAAATGGTGATTTAAGAAAAAAAATTTAGCAAACAAAAAGTTAAAATCTCTTTATGTGGAAGTAAACTAGTTTTATAATAATAATAATCAGATATTTCAAACCCAAATCTGATCATAAAAAAAAATGCAAAATTTAATTTACAAAAAATAAATAGAAAAAACACACCAAAATTTATAATGGCTTGGTTAACTTGACCTACGGCCACTATTTCGAGATTCCCTCTCCAAGTATTACAGTAAATAGAAGTTACTCTCGTTTTATTCCCACATAAAAGCAGAGAAGCCCTTCCAAAATCTTCCACTAACCAGGTTAGGTAGAAAACCTTGAATCCTTTACTTCCTCTTAGAGTAGGCATAGAACCTATAAATCATTTTTTACCCATATGGTGAAGGCAAAGAACCTAGGAATCCTTTTAGTCCCTCCTGGAGTAGGCAGAAAACTTTGGAATCCTTTTTCACCCACCTATTAAAGGAAAAGAACCTATATCTAATGTTGATGAATATCTCCTCTAGAGCCACCAAGGAACCAAAGAAGCAACTTTAAGAAGATGATAAACACCTTGCTTGGAGCAACCTTTATGTATCACTCATAACTCCCCCTCACGAGGATCTATCTCTCCCAAGCTCTTCATCTTCCTTCTCCAAGCTCTTTCTAAGTTCTCTTTCATAGCAAAAGATTATCTCATGAGATAAAGAGAGAGCTTAAATAGAGAGCCTCAAAAGAAGCCCTAAAGTACAAGTTGCTAACGAAGATCATCTAGTATGATCGATATATTATATGTGATAATTATTACAAAATATCCCTTTTATCCTAGATTATCATCTTTTCCCTATACGATCAGTACAAATATTTATACAAATCATCCTGTATGATTCTAAGATCATCTGGGATGATTAGTTCAAGCTACTATATTGATCATCCAGTATAAAATGGGATGATGGGTGGTGATCTATATATCATCCCACAACCCTTTTGGGAAGTCCAGTATGATCTCTGATATAATTAGAATATAATTATGGTTTTCATCTTGGACAATATGGGGTTATTTTCTGAAAAATAACATATCTTCTAGTATGATCTAAGTAGATCATACTGTATGATATGATTGATCAATCTAGCCTTAATAAATCTCCTAATCACTAAATCCATTTAGGCATGATTGTCATCAATCATCTAGGATGATGCATATTATCCTTTATGATTAGAGCATAATTTGAAAATTAAAAATTGAAGGCAAATAACCTGGGAATCCTTTTAATCCCTCCAGGAGTAGGCAAACAACATTGGAATCCTTTTTCACCCACATATTAAAAGAACAGAACCTATATCTAATGTTGATGAAGATCTCCCCTAGAGCCACCACGGAACCATAGAAGCAACTTTAAGAAGATGATGAACACCTTGCTTGGAGCAACCTTTATATATCACTCAAAACTCCCCCTCATAAGGATCTCTCCCTCCCAAGCTCTCTATCTTCCTTATTCAAGCTCTTTCTAAGATCTCTTTCCTAGCAAAATATTATCTCAATATATAATGAGAGAACTTAAATAGAGAGCCTCAAAAAAATCCTTAAATTTCAACTTGTGGATAAAGATAATCTTGTATGATCGATAAATTATACGGGATGATTAGTACAAAATATCCCTTTCATTCAGGACTATCATCTTTTCCCTGTATGATTAGTACAAGTATTTATACAAATCATCCTGTATGATTCTACAATCATTTTGGATGATTAGTTCAAGCAACTATATTGATTATCTAGTATGACATGGGATGATGGGTGGTGATCTATATATCATCCCACAACCCTTTTGGGAAGTCCAATATGATCTCATAGATAATTAGAAGAAAATTAGGGTTTTCATCTTGGACAACAGAGGGTCACTCTAAAAAATAATAGATTATCTAGCATAATCTAAGTAGATCATCTTGTACGATATGATTGATCAATCTGACCATAATAAGTATTCAAATCACCAAATCTGTTTAGACATGATTGTTATCAATCATCAAGGACGATGCATATTATCCTTTATGATTAGAGCAAAATTTGAAAATAAAATATTACCTAAATTGTGATTGGCGACTATTTTTTATAATTTGTACTGATTTTCCTATATGATATGGATCATATAGTATAATTAGTTTAATCACTCATAATTAGTAGGGATGCCCTAATTAAGGTTTATATTTTTAACTAATCATCTAGTACAATTTAAAATTGTCCTATATGATTAGGTTAAAAAATAGAAAATTCTCTTACTCATCAAATTGCTCCTCCTGAATGTGTGTCCAAGATTACTTAGCTTGGGGTACACAAGATATATGAATTGACCCAAGAAATGTAAAAAGTACACTAAAATTTAAATTACAGACTAACTCTATGCTAGTCTACTCGATGTTGAGTTGATTTGCATTGTAAGTGAACTTGAGGACCTGAAAAGTTAGATAGTAGGGCAAAATAAAACATATATGAAAGAATAGAAGTAGTAAAGAAACAAAAACATTTATTATCATCAAAATCATTATACTTGGGCCTATATTTGCAATAAAACTTTGATGAACTCCTTCTAATATAGGATTAACATATTCCTTAAGAGGTCTATAATAGTCTTCATCTTGAACTTATTCAGCCATACTTAAATCTTTGTAAGGGTCTAATTTTTGTAAGGGTCCTCTAATTTCTAAGTCAGATAGTAAGTGATCCTTACTTGAACTTCTACACATACAATGATAATATAGAAATTAAATAACAAAAAATAAAACTCAACAACAAGCAAAATAATTTTCTTTCCTAAAGTTTTTAAAATAAATAAAAAAATAAGATACATAATACAAGTATGATTAAATATACAACTAGTTCAACAATATAGGTCAACTTACATTACACACTTAACTTCCTACATAGCTGTGCTTGAAACTTGAAGAAAGTGGGTGGTCATGAATGCATGTATATAATTTGCTTTGGGTTGAATTATGCTTATGTTTACTTTGATATGAATCACCCATTAAATATATAAGTGCACTTGTCAATCAAGTATTAAAGCTATATGAAAGAGCATTGTACCCATGAGGAAGTGTTTTACTAACATGTAAATAAACTAGTACTACCTACTAAAACTACAATACTTATCCTATTGAATGTAAGTTAAGGTTACGTTTTCCCACTATATTGAATTAGAAAAAAAAAGATAGGAAGCCATATGAAAAATATTTTGGACTAACTAATTTAAATTACTCATATTTTTGTCATAATACTATCTTTTGTTTTTGTGCATCAAAGCAAATGCATCTCTAGATCTCTATTTCCTTTGCAGTGAAATTTTTTTCTTGAAACTTGTAACATAAGAATTCATTATTATTATTGCATTATCAATCTACCTCAAAATATTTGTGATGGATTAGTTTCATCGCAAACACTTTTATGATGTGAATTTTATCGTTAGAATTAAAGCTGTCGCAAACCTAAAATTTCTACAAATTTGTCTTATTTTAAAGTGGATATTTTTGCCTCTAAAACCTGATTTTCCTGTAGTAATCCATTGTACATAATAAAGCACAAGCATCTCCATTGGTACTAGCATTGAGTTCACACTATTAGTCTAAAACTAAGAACATAGTTAGACATTATAAAGAAAGTATACAAAATAATTTTCATTTCTTACATAAAAGTGGATACATGAGAAAAAGAAAAGTAAAATATATAAAAGATAATGTAAATGCACTTTTCACACTCCTTTCTTCTCCAAATGTAGGGTTACTCATGATAAGATAGGCTAAGATCTTAAAAGATTGTATCATGCTCTTCTGTACCCTACCTTTGACTTAACTCTAAGAGACACTAAAGAAAAGAAAAAAAACACTAGACTAAAAGATGATAAAAAAAATAGAATTCTAATAATTATTCTCATTGAAATGAAATAAAAAACTATTTATACTTGTACTAAAATAGACTCATGCACTATGACACTTGGCATGATGGTGCCATAGTTTTATAGAATGAACTAGTGTGTCATTACTACTATGCTTGCTCTATCGCAACATTGGGCTGACCTGGTATGATTAATTGCTAAACCAATGAAACTTTTTGTTTACTCATTGTGGCTCATAATTTTTGAAACTGCTCCACCATAGCACTAAAAAAATTGAGCACTGTGGAACTTAAAAGTGTCATCTAGTACTGTGGCATTATGAAGCTTGATTCTCTAGAATTCAATTCTTAAGATTTTGGTGCTCAATGACAAATTTATGAATTTGTAGTTTCATGAAGTGCTATGACACTTACATTGGTCTAATGGGGTGCTGTAGTAATTATTTTTTTCTCGACTCTCTGATGTTGTGATTTCCTTATCTAGTGCTAGGGCATTGTGAATGCTGCAACACTGTAACACTGTCTTAACACTTTTTAAAATTTCACTTTTTCTTAAGGCATTCCTGTATAATAATAAATTAAAAAATAACTTTTTTACTTATACTTTATAAATTAAAAAACTAAAAAATTTATAATTATTAGGATCATGTAGCAAATGGCAATATAGAATTACTGTATAAGGATACTTAAAATTAATTAGAAGATATTTACCAATCCACTAAATTTTGAAACATTAAGTATTCTTAGGACTAGACTACATGTTTTATTAACATAAATGCTTAGAAGGATTGGCATAGTGGTATGTGAAAGTTTGATTGTTGTGTTTGTGTTCAGTTTATGTTTTATTCATGATTGTATGTTTTAGTTTTCATTTTGCAAAAATAATATGTTGCATGTTATTATGCCTTTTCCCTACTTTCACTATGGTTGTTTCCCTTCCATGTTTTTTTATTTTAATAGGCTAGTTTTCCCACTTTTATAGTATATTTGTTGTTTCTCTTTTTGGTGATGTAAAAAGGGGAAGTCGATAGTGCTAGTATTAGTGCAATTTGTTATTCTATTATTTTTATTACTTGCTTTAATATTAATAAAAATAATAATTATTTTTTAGGAAAAATAAAAATGGGAAGAGTTTTTTTAAATAAAAATTAAAGTCTACTCTCTACTTTAAAAAGGCATCAGTGGAAAATTAAAACTAACTTGTAATTCTAACCAATAATATTTGACATCATAAAAAAGAGAGAGATTATTGCAATCTAGGAGCCCTAGTTTATGTTTTCATGATTGCAAAGATTATTTGATGTTTATTTAGTTTCTGCTGCTTTATATGTTATATGTTTTTCCTCGTGCATATCTAAAATTTTAAGTTCAACATATATCAAATATCATCAAAGAATCAGAGCTCAATAAATTATTTTATAGGTTACACTTATTATAAATGAATCTTTAATTTTATTTTTTCTTGAATCAATATCTACAAAAAGGTTTATGTTAGCTTAGTAACTATCTTTACACACAAGGAGAATGTAAACTAAATATTTTAATTTTTGTTGTTAAATCAGATTATATGATCCATATTGCACAGTATGATCTGTCAAAAAAGAAATTAAATAAATGTTTAATTTAAATGAGAGAAATAAATTTTAATTATAAATAGTCAAACTAGATGATTACCTATAGATCATACTGTTCAATTTTGCATTAGATAATATGAACCAGCTGATGACACGCCAGATGAACTTTGGTTCATCTTGTCTGATGTTTAATTTATACTAATCATCTATACTAATAGTCATTATTCTAGTATAATCATTGAAGAAATTGAATTGATATTGTTGTTCTACTATTAATCATATAGTACTGATAGTTGAAGAATTAAACTAATTGTATTATATAAATTAGATATCATATAATACAAATAGAAGGCTGAATATTGAAATTTAGGGCTTTTGAGAGCCCTCTTTATAAACACTTTTCTAACTTGAGAGTGGAGTCTTTTGGCTATCTTGGGTTATCTATCGGTGGTCCGTGGGATGCTTTTCTTCTTGAGAGAGCTTTAAGAGAGGGCTTTGAGAAATCAAGAGAATGGGTGAGGTTATGAGTGGGGGAGAACAGTCTTGAGTTTTTCAAGAGAGTGCATGAAGGTTTTTTCACACAGTTGCTCTAGCAAAGTTGTAATGGAGTTCTTCCATGTATTGTTGTTTATCTTATGAGAATCTTTATGAAGGAAGACTTAAAAGCCGAAGACCATTGGATTCTACTGCACCAAAAAGGTGAAAGGGATTTTTGCTCTCAACTGCACCAAGGAGGTGAGTGGGATTTTGATTCTCTACCATACAGATGAGGTTAAATGGATCTTTGCTCTCTATTGTACCAAGGATGTGAATGGGATTTTAGTGCTCCGCTACATTAAGGAGCTAAAAGGGATTTTGGCTACTCTACTGTGATGGGAGTTGAAAGTGATTTTGTATGAACTTCTCTGCCTAGAAATATGGGTTGAAGGAGAGTCACTATTGTTTAGTGTAGTAATTAAAGAGAACGAGTTTGGGGAGTTGATGTAGGGCAAGTTAATCGAACCACTATAAAATTTCAAATTTCATTTCTTTTTCTTTCTCGCATTTACTTTTTATAGTTTTACTTTCCATTATATTTATATGTGTTCAATCTTGTTTGAGTTTGGATATTATTATGAAAAAAAATTGTAGTTGTTGAAGCTGATTTTTATTTAAAAAAGAATTAAAAATTAAAAAAATATAAAAGAATAATATTTTGTTATTTTACTTTTTTTTAAAAAAAATCCAATAAAAATAATTTAGTATTTTTTTATTCACTTTCACATTAAATTTTGAATTTAGCCTTTTAATACAAAAAGTTTTTAAAACAATAATTCACACCTCTTTTAGTGTGTCATTTCAACATTCAATTGGTTTTAGAACTAACTATTAAAATTTTATTGAAGTCTTTAGACCGAGTTTTGGTGTAATTATAAATAAAAAAAACTTTTCAAAATCAATTCTCTATAGTTTAAAGTCTTTGGACTAGGACCTACTTTAAATCCAAGTCAAAAATCTTATCTAAATCGTTACACTAGTTTGAGACCTTTTAACAAGAATTAGATATGGTGTTCCATAAAATCTAAGAAGAAGAGTTTTCTAACTCCAATCTGATTTAAACTCATTTTGTGCATTCAGTAAATTTAGCTTAATTTTTCTACCAGACCTAAGCTTCTTGTCTAAAACCAGTGATTTCAAAAATTAATTTAAAATTTAGGTTAAATTATAAAAAATATCAGGAATGCTGATCTTCTATTTTTCAAGTATCATATATATTACTGTCAGCCTGGCCCAGTCTTTTGAGGGCCCCATGATTAAGTTTGGTTGTGGGATCAACAACTTTTAGTAATTGTTTATGTTCCACATATTGAAGTGGTTAAATATGCTAACATTCTTGCTAAATCAATCATAACTTTGGGTGGGTCAAGAACTGCTCCTCTAGTTATTAATCCTTTAATCTTTTCACATATCATATTCAAAAAATATAATTCTGGCTAGAAGGGCAAGGCTTTCTAGATTTTGAGATTTTTGTTTACACCAAATTTGAAATTGGGTCATCTTGAGCTATCCATGTCATGACTAACTCATTGAATGAATAAGAACCATTATTTGAGGTAGAAGGCTGAGAAGGCCAAACTTATAGTGGAAGAAGTCTGATTAATTTTGAAGCAACTGTAAAGAAATTATAAGAAGTACATAGTTAATCCCATATTCCTATAATTTTTCCATAATTAGTTGTTATCCATTTTCACCTTTTATTAATCACTACTAGAGAAGCAAAATATCCTCCAGATAGCTAACTCCCCACCATTTTCTTATTAAAAATCTCTTATTTTGTCCTCCTTGTCTGAGTGGAGAAGGAAATTCATGACCTTATTAAATTAATAAATTCATTTCTATGCCACCAATTATATATAGTCGAAGATTGAATTCATAAAATCTAAAACAAAAAGACATGTTGACTAAGAAAGAATTTGTGATATGGAACTTTTAACACATCATCTTCTTCATTTTTCCATTATAGATCTTTGTATCTTTGTAAACATCATTTATGAATTCATGAAGTTTATGAACTATTGAAGAACTCTGGATGTTTAGAATAGAGAAGAAAACTTCATTCTTTAAGAGTACTTTACATCTATTTTAGTATGAATTATTGGAGGGAAGAGGATCCTATGGGAAAGCTAGGGAGTTGGCTATGGAACTGAGGAAATTGATTGATCAGCCATTTTTCAAGGAAAGAGGAGGTTTTATAGGAGAGAGAAAATGAGATAAAGGGATTATATCTTACTATAAAAGCAAAGGTCAGTAACCATTTCAGTTAGGAATTGACTAATGAGATCCAAGGGAAGGCTCTCAAGAGTTTGGAAGTATATGGTTGGTTAATGAGGGAGTTAAGAGTAAACTAATTATTGAAGAGAAGTTTTTTAGTGAATCTTACCACATCAGAAGTTGAGGTGGCATGAGTTAGACAAGGCAAGTAGAGGGAAGGTTCTAAAGCTAATTCAATCAAATGGTTGGGTTTAATTTTGAATGGATCAAGAATGGACCCAAGAAAGTTGATTTTGAATGGCTTGATTCAACCAAGTTTGCCCAAGGGGCAATGATGCTTCCAACTCTTTCCAAATAATATTTTAGACATGTTGGAAGACTTATATGGTTATGTGGGGTCATTTAGTTTAAAATACTTGTTTAAGTGCTGAAGGGGCTCTTTTGTCAACTTAGGTTGACTTGGTCAACTAGGTTGTACTAAGGGTTAGAACTTTGTTCAATATAATCTAAATGATATTTAGGATTTATTAGAGGTGGTCCCAAGTTTTAGTGGGGTCTCCATATATATAATGTTGTTTAATGGGGTAAAAGGAAAATTGATCAACTTTGTTTAACCAATGCTTACAATTTAGTTTAATATGATCCAAATCATATTTTGGATATGGTGGAGGAGGTTGCATGTCTTCATTTGACTGAGCCATGTTATAGTTTAACAAAAATTCAATTTAACTAGTTTACGGTTTTATGGTCTAATGATCAACCATGGTCAACTAAACTTCAATACTAGTTTAATGCACCATTCTAATGAGGATGATAATGATCAATGAGTTTATAGAGGCCTCCAAGGTAAAAAATTCTAATATATAATATTTAGTGGCACAGGCCGTAAAAAATTAGAAGTTTTATAGCCTATGGAAATACTTTAAATTTTAGGGGTTAGGGATTTTTAAATGATTTAAAACAAATATGGATGACCCTATGAATATGACTAATCAATATGCAAGTGATAGATCATGAATTCAAAGACATCTAATCAGGTTTCTTGGCAATGGAAATTTCTCTAAAATATGTTATGGACTAAGGGGATTTGGGTTTGATTCGAATACTAGAATTTTGACTTTTGAATTGTTAATGTGTTTAGTCACTAGACTAGCTTAAGCATTTGTTTATTCAATGAAATAGGGTATTTTAGTGTTTAAAATTCTCATATCATTGACAATCATCGATGATCATCAGTAATTGAATATGTGATCAGCTATTATTGTGACTATCATTTGAAGGATCTAATATTTGATTTTATTTGGGTTTTAATTTGAAAAATAAAGGTTAATGATTGAAGAAGTTTCTATTTTGAAATGATAAAATCACTAACAATCATTCAGTGATCGTAAAGAGATTGATCAGATGATCAAATGATAATCAAGGGTAGCTATCAAGTGATGGATTTTTGTATGTAGCGATTTCATGATGGGAAGCATTGATGACCCATTAGCAAACACATGATTTAAAGTTTTCCTTGGTTATCATAGCATGTTGCATGTCGTTATTATAAATGCTAGGCGCATATTGTAGTTCTACATCACCCACCAAATATCTTGCATCTAATAGTTGATTTATGGGAATTTATAAGCTAGGGCATATATATTATCAGTCAAATTGATCCACCATTTACTTAGTAGCTACTGATTACTTCTCAAAATAGATAAAAGTAGTTCCTTTGAGGGAATTCAAAGCTCACCAAGTTTTGAACTTCTTTAAAGACCATATTATATATCAATTTGGTGTTCCATGTTAAATCATATCTAATAATGGCTCATCCTAGAAAAGAATCAAAATAAATAATTTTTCTAGACATTACAAAATAAATTAAATGTATTCAACTATCTTTACCCTTGGGAAAATGGATTAGCTGAGGAATTCAATAAAATTTTGGTGTATATCATAAAGAAAATCATAGATGATAATAAACTTCAATGAGATGAGAAGTTAAGACAATCATTATGGGCATATCAAACAACATACATAACTCCTACTCAATTTCTTCCATTTACTCTAGTCTTCAGAGAGAATAAGTGTGTTAATTCTTATTTTTAACAATAAAGGTGATGCACAGGAGTGTGTAAATTATAGAGGAATTAAGTTAATGTCTCATTCTTTAAAACTATGGGAGCAAGTTATGGAGAGTAGGTTGCGGTGTGATACTAATGTTTCTCAAAATCAATTTCGATTCATGTTAGGTAGGTCTACTATCAAATCCATACATTTATTTAGAGGTATGATGGGGAAATATAGAGAGAATAAGGAGGATCTACATATGATATTTATTGATTTAGAGAAAGCATATGATAAAATTCCAATAGAAGTGCTATGGAGAGTTCTTGAAATGAAAGGAATTAATAACGCTTATATTTAAGTTATTAAAGATATGTATGAAAGAGCTATTACTTGTGTTTAAACACAAGGTGGTTTGACCAAGTATTTTCTTATTTTGATTGAATTACAAAAAGGATCAACCTTAAGTCCATATATTTTTGCTTTAGTCATGGATGTTCTCACTAGACATTTGCAAGAGGATGTACCTTGGTGTATGCTTTTAGCTGATGATGTTCTTCTTGTTGATAAGACTAGAGAGGGAGTTGTAGGTAAACTTGAATTATGGAGGTCAACCTTAGAGTCTAAAGGTTTTCACTTGAGTAGATCAAAAACTAAATATATGGAGGGTAATTTTAGTAGCAATAGACCTAATGAGGGGATTGTGACTTTGGGCAATCAAGTCATTAATAAGAGTACATATTTAGATATCTTGGTTCTATTGTTAAGAGTGATGGTGAAATAGATGGGTGTATTATAAACAGAATTCAAGTTGGATGGTTGAAGTAGATGAATGAATTGGGCTTATTGTGCAATAGAAAATTGCCCCTCAAACTTAAGGGAAAATTCTATAAGATTATAGTGAGGCATGCAATGCTTTATGGTGCCGAATGTTGTCCATTAAAAGAGAAGCATAATACTAAGTTACGTGTTGCTGAGATGAGGATGCTTAGGTGGATGAGTGGCTTACCCCATAGAGATAGGATAAGAAATGAGCATATATGTGATAAGGTTGGAGTTGGTCTAGTGGAAGATAATATTATAGAGAGTCACCTTAGATGGTTTGGTCATATTAAACGGAGGCCTTCTGATGACCCGGTTAAGAAAGTTGAGGTATTAGATTCAACTTTTGTTAAGAAAGGTAGAGGTAGACCTAAAAAGGCTTGGTTAGAAAATATTAGAAATGATCTTTCTTTTTTAGATTTAAATGAAAATTTAACTTTTAACCACACAAAATGGCGAAAAAGGATTCATGTAGCCGATCACACATAGTGGGACAAAGGCTTGATGTTCTTGTTGTTGTTGTAGAAGTCTTCAGAGCAATGGCTATTCTCCCTTTGTGGTATAACTACCTTCATTATGAAATGAAGTGAATTATAAAATTATAGATGAATAAAATTCTAAACTAAGAATAGAAGAACTTGAGGCTCTTTAACAGAAACATTACCAAGATCAATAAAATCTTGAGTTGTATAAAGTTAAAAAGATTTAAAAACATAACAAGAGGGTTTATTTAAGAACTTACCATGTGGGGGAATTGGTCCTCTTTCTAAAAAGACCTATATTTGCCCATCAAAGGATGGGTGGTAAACTTGATCCAACTTGGGAAGATCCTTTCACATTGGAGAGGGTCAACCAAGGAGGTTCTTATCATCTTGTTGACTATAATGGAGATCATTAAATATTAACTATAAATAGGCAATATCTCAAGAAATATTATGACGACTAGTATTTGTACATGATAAATATTACTTCAATAAAGAATTTTTGATATTTTTTATAAATTGCCTGAGTTTTCAAAGTTGTTTGCAATAAGTTGTGTCTATATGATAAAACTCAATAAAAAACGGTATATTAAAACTTAAGAATTTTTAAATTTCCCAGATCTTGATTAAATTTGTCTTTGAAGATTGGTATAAGTTTCCTAAGTGGGATCCTCTTTTGGGACTTTGGTGAATTAGGTAATATGATCCAATTATATGAACATAAATTTTGGATTTAATATTATTTTAGAAAAAAATGTATAATTAGTGTTAATTACCTTGAAAGATAAACTATCACCATATTTTTGACTAGAGAAAAAATAATAATTTATTTTCATATTTAAATTCATCATAGGGGATATGAAATTCATTCCAAAGGAAAGTATTCACATAGACCTATCATTTCCAATGTAAAACTAACCAAGGATTAGCTTTAGACAACATCTAGAAGATTTTTTCCTTTTCTTAACAAACTAAGACAAGGTTAAATTTATCGTGGGATCTTAGGTTCTTATATAGGCAAGGCCTGATATTCAATTAAATATCTAAAGATAAAACTTTAAATTAAAGTGGAGATTATAATCATTTTGGATTCAAAACATGTGATAGTTGCGTTACATATTTTGGTAATATCAATCACTCATTCAAAAGAATCCTTAAATTTTGTAAAACATACTTGGATTCTTTATACTTTTTTTCTAAGAAGGAATTTGAGCCGTGTAAATACCTTTGGGCTTGTGCTTGCTTGGAATATGCTTCTAACTAATATCCTTATGAACAAGAAATCATATTAGATGTAATTCATGATAAGATCAACTTAATACTAAGAAATAAAATTATGAATTAAACTCTAAATCAATGACTTGAGATGAATAATTTTAAATTTATGTTAAAATGACACTAACAAAATTACTCACTAAGCACTCAACATTTTATCTTATTTAATTATCCTGATTAAATTTTCTAACTCCTGGAATTTCAAAGAAATTTTTGAAGCATAAGGGACCTAACTATTGGAGAACTATAACAAGCCTGATGCTTAGGCCCCTCATACCTTACCATTTGCTTGTGTGCTGGGAAAGTTTACTTTGTAAAAATAAAATTCATATATGTATGCAAGTCAAGGTAAAGTGCTTATGTATAAGGTACCCAATACCATATCATCTTTGATGTAGCATATATGTTCCTAAAAAATCTAGAACATATACATCGAGGAAATACTAGGATAAAGTTTATAAGGGATGTTAAGCCCATATGTACTAGTCCCAAGGCTAAACAGGAGAGGGGGGGGGGTGAATTGGTATTTAAAATTTTCTCCAAACAAAATCACAAACACAACTAAACAATCACCATAGAAATTAAAGTGCATAAATTAAATGTAAAAAAATAATAAGAAAGAACACACCATATTTTATAATGGTTCGGTCAACTTGACCTACGTCCACTCCCCAGAGCCTCTCCTCAAGGTATTATACTAAACTTAGTGTCTCTCCTTTTTCACCCACAGTAAGGCAGAGAAGCCCATATAAAAACTCCTTTCCACCGACCCTGGAGAGGCAGAGAACACAACTCCTTTTACTTCCTCCAGAAGGAGGAAGAGAACCCAACTCCTTTTGCTTCCTCTTGAAGCAAGCAGAGAACCTCAATCAGTTGTTGAATAAGACCTCTCTCAAACCTCCAAGGAACTAGGGACGATGACCGAAGATGATGACTTAGATTCTTTATTGGATCAACCTTTGTGAAACCACTCACAAACCCCCCTCATAAGATCCTCTCTATCTCTCTCTCTCTCCCTTGCTCTCCCTCTCCTCTTGGCTCTCTCAAGTCAGGGCAGTAGCAAAAGATATCCTCTTGAGAAAATAAGAGATATTTAAAACAAGGGCTTCATAATTTCCCTAATTTGCAAATAATCATCAAATATCATCCAAGACGATCGACCGATTATCCTGTACGATCAGATTAAATTTAGCTCAATTATCTAGGATGATTTGGGAGAGTCTAGATGATTAGAAGGTTACTTTGTTTAGATCGTCCAGTAAATCATCCTATACGATTAGTTCAATTCATCGAATATCATCCAGACCATCACCCTATATGAATGTTTGGATGATGGAAAAATAACTTGATCATCCAGGCTGATTAGTACAAAAAGGCACATATTGTCTAGAACTTCGCCCTGGATGGATGTCTGGACAATGAAAAAATAACTTGATCATCCATGCTAATCTCATAATTGTCCTCGATGATTAGTTCAAAACATCACATATTATCCAGAACATTACCCTGTATGGAGCCAGGCTGATTATGGATCATCTAGGAAGAACTAAGGTTTGTTAATTGATTATTCTAGATGATCCTATGATTATCTAAGATGATATGATTGAGCAATAAAATCTTAATTGCTTTCCTTAGTTACCAAACTAATTTAGGCATAATTGTAGTGCATCATTCAGGACAATATCCTGGATGATGTTTAAAAATAAAACATGTATAAATGGTTTTGGCGGCTGATAATTCATGATTTGATCTTATCATCCAGGATGATGATAATATTGTCTAGGAGGATTCACTTAATTATGGCTGCAGTAACAAGGATGTCCTAATTAGGATTTCTATTTTTAATTGATCATCCAAGATGATTTAAGATCATCCCGAATGATATGATCAAAAACAAAAAACTCTAAAATAGTTAGAATTTTTCTCCCAAGTGTGTGTGTGCAAGGTTACTTAGCATCAGGACCCACATTATTATAATGGACTCAAGAAATGATAAAATACACTTGACGTACATTACAATCTGACTTAGTCTTAATATACCAAATCTTAAGATAGTTGAATTTGTAATTTGATCTTGTGGACCTGAAACGTTAGTAGGCAAGACAGTTGTAGAAAAATAGAAATGTTTATTATCATTAAAATTATATTCCCTGAAATCATATTCATAATAATCTCCCCCTTTTTGATGATGTCAAATAATTAAAACTAAATTAAACACAAACACAAGTAAAACAGTACATGAATGAACTCAGTTCCCTTTTTTTCATCACAAAAAAAGAGGTAGAAAATAAGAAAATAAAAGAAGAATAGAAGACAAAAAAGAAGAATGAAAGCAAAGTTTTTTTTAATCAAAGCATGAATATGATAAAGTCTCCAAGTGATTGAATTAATAAAAAATTGTAAGAACAGTGAGTTAATATCATCAAAATCCAAAAAATGGTAGAATAGTCAATCCTGTTAGCCCTTGCTCGAACTTCTCTCAAGGTAGAATCATCTTTTGAAAACAAAAGACCTAACTCAGAAAAACCAGTTGGATAAGAAAAAGAGATCTGTTCAAAACTTGTTTTCAGAAAAATATCTTATAGAATAATATACCAAAGTAATTTGTCACAATCACAAAATTTGAAATCAAGCTTGTGAAAGTATCAAGTGACCATGAATTCTTCTAAGATTTAATGGTTTGAAAGAGAAAGAAGCTTTCCTTTTATGGAATTAGTTTATGACTCTTATAAATTGATTTATGAATTTTACACATATTTTGATTTTTGATATACTTTGTGTATCTTTCAATTTTTTTTGTGGCCATTGCGCTTCTTTTCAGTTTTTCTTATTTTAGGGCTCATTTTATGCCCTTATCATTTTTGGCAAGATAGAACCCTTTTCAAAACTCTTAAATACTCTCAGTTGTGAGTATATCTTCTAGATATTATAAAAGAAAAAACTCACTCTCTAATATACGGAAGAATAAGCCACAAAACAAAATCAAATTTATATGATAAATGCAACGACAAGATTACAAAAAAAATGTAAGTAATATAAAGACTTTGAACATTATATATATAGCATAGATTACTATAACAAGATAGAAAAGATCTCAATCACAAAGTCCAGTTGTTAATTTGAGATAGACTTTGTTTTAGAAAAGAAAATTGCACTGTTAAAGGAGGCTAGAGGAAGGAAAACAATTAATATTGTTTCTCCCTTTAATTGATTTAGAGATATAAAATATTGACTATAAATTTTCAAAAACAAAAATAAGGCATAAAATATCATTTCAGTAGTGATCATAAAGAAAAGAAAAAGGACTAAAATAACAGAAATAAAACATTAAAAATAAAAGAAAATAAAAAGTAAAAATAAAAAAAATAAATCTAAATAAACAAAAGAGTAGAAAAACAACAACAAGTAATACAACATAAAATTTAGAAGTCAGTAAATATCAAGTTCATGCATTTATATCAATCACACCCAATCTGATCCTTAAGATGCTAAAAATGTCAAAAACTAGTGGTTTAGTAAGATGTCAGCTAATTCATTCTCAGTTGTCACATGGTGTAACTCAATATCTCCTTTAGTCATATGGTCTCTAATAAAGTGATACCTTGTGTCAATGTGTTTGGTCCTTGAATGTTGCATAGGATTCTTGGAGATGTAGATGGTACTAGTGTTGTCATAATGAATTAAAATTGTACCTATAGGTAATCTTAAATTTAGAATTTGTTACTTTAATTAAGGGACTTGGGCCACAAAACTTCCTAAGGCAATGCACTCAGCTTAAGCAGCGAAAAGTGCAATAGAGTTTTGTTTTCTACTAAACCAGGAGACTAAAGACTGTCTGTCCTATGAATTAATAAGTACCAGAAGTGCTCTTTCTATCCACCCTACATCCTACAGAATCAGAATTTGAATATCCAATAATCTCAAAAGAATTGATGTGCCTATAATACTAGATTCCTAAGTTTTATGTCCCCAAAGATATCTAAGAAAGCTCTTAACTGTAGTTAGGGGGGATTCTTTAGGATCATCTTGAAATCTAGCACATAGATAAACACTAAATATTATATCAGGTCGGCTAGCAGTTAGGTAAAGTAAAGTTCTAATCATCCCCTTATACCTCTTTTGATTAACAGATTTTCCATTTGAGTCCTTTTCAAACTGAACACTGGAGATCATGGGAGTATTTATTGGATTTGCTTTATCCATTTCATATTTCTTCAAGATGTCCTTTATGTACTTTAATTGATTTAGAAAGGTTTCATCATCCAATAGTCTTATGTTAAACCCTAAAAAGTAGAATAACTCTCCCATCATACTTATCTCAAACTCCTTACTCATTATTTTAGAAAAATCACCACAAAGCTTTTTATCAGAGGATCCAAAAAGTATATCATCAACATAGATCTGAACTAAATTAGGATCTTTTCGACATTTTTAGACAGAGAAGCTGCATGTTTTTAGTGAGAGAAAGTAAATTTTCAAAAGATTCATTTGGTGGACGGAGAAGAAGTCCCTGATGGCGACAGTGATCATCAGCCTAATGCCGAGGTTATCCTAAAGGAGATCATCGATTTTCTTCTAAGATGCAAAAACATTTTATGGGTAATAAATCTCCTCCTGTGTTCAGAGATGCAACTACAAGAGTACTGGCTAAGTCTAGGAGTAATGGAGCACGATATTTATCCATTTATCCTAAACATTTGGTAATTAAAGAAGGTGGCCTTTTAAATGTGAAATCTGTTCTGGTGATTAGAAAAGGGAAGAGTGTTATGATGTTGGAAGAGGTTTCTAAGAATGTGGAAGTTCAAAAATTTCAAAATTTCAATTTTGCTATTGTTGCTGAGTCAGTTCAGAATGGATTGAAGATTGGTGGAATCTTAGAAAAAGTAAATGAAGATAGTTATGTTAACAATAATGCTGGGCCTGGGAGCTATGAAGAACTTGGAGACATGGATATGGTTCTCTAATATGTATAGGGTAAAAGAGACTCGTTAATTTTGGATGCAGTTGTAGCTGAAGATAACTCAATGAAAGAACCATCTCGGAATGGGTTGGTAAATGTTTGGCATAAGAAAACTCACAAAAGGATTTATGATTTAGATTGGGATTTTGGTAATAATATTTCTGATGATGGGATGCCAGTTAAACTATGTGAAAAGAAGGTTTTGGAGAACACCAAATCTTTGCATAATGCTTTGGTGGTTAAGGTATTTGGAGAGAACAAACCACATTTCATTGTTAATGCTAAACTAAAGAGGCAGTGGACACAAATTGGTAAGTTTAATCTAACTTGGATTGGAAAGGGGTAGAGCTTATGTTTATTTGAGGATGAAGAATCAATAGACATAGTGCTTGCAAATGGTCCTTGGTATGTGAAGGTAAATATTATTGTTTTTTTTTTTTTTTTTGAAGATTTTTTTTTTTTTTTTTTTTTTTTTGAAGAAAATGCAACCAAGGCCATTCAAATATTATTAAAAGCTAATACCAAGAACTATAGGAAACCTTTAGATTCCTCCTTTAATAAAGAGATAAAGGTAGGAGGAACCTTATTCAGAACTAGATCATCCCAAATAAATGAACTAATAATAGCATAGCTATCACAAAGATTCACTAACTTATTACACTTTCTATCTATACAATTAAAAATAACATTTCTATAGTCTTTGAAGATATCTCTTAAATCATCATTCCTTTGAATAGATCCATCCTGCAATTCCTTGATGACATTTGCATTATCACCTTCAATAATAATGCCATCATAATTCATCATACATTCTTTAAAAACTTCTTGGATGGATTGTATAGCAAGAATTTCAGGCCTTGAAACGTCCCAATGTACAGTGGAATATCCAAATGCTAACAAAAAGATGCCTTTGGAATCTCTACATACTCCCCTAATTCCTCCTCTATAAGATTGAAGTAAGGAAGCATCCACATTTATCTTGATCCAACCGGGTGGAGAGGGATGCCAATGAACATCCAACAGCTTACCAAGCTGATTGACACCCCATTTACCGAAGATAGCTATGGCATTTGAAGTAGATATTGAAGCCATAGAAATGGACTCCATTGCAATGAATAAGGAACCCGCCTCCTTGCTTGAGTGAAGAAGATTGTTCCTAGCTTTCCAGGTAAAGTAAATAAAATTGCAATACAGGTTAATCAACCAGTAATTTTGTTGAGATATCCATAATATGCAATCTGAGAAAGAACTGAAGGTAGGAATACCAAATCCCCACCGATTTAGATGCTGGAAAACCTTAACCAATTTTATGCATTTAACAACAAGGTGTTTAATATCTTCTATCATATTGCAGCCTCTAGGACATCCATTTTGCATTTGCAATCTTCTATAACATAAGAACTGGAATGTCGGGATTGCTCTATTAAAAAATTTCCACTAAAATACTTCAACTCTAGGTGAGAGCTAAGCCTTCTTTATCCAATCCCAATAGCACCCATGCTGAGAGTTTTGGATTGAAGCTTCATAAGCCAATGCAGATATTGACTTCCCTGATCTTTGGTATAAAAGTTCCAAGCAATCTTTAGAAAGTTCAGACATTATGTTAATTTGCAAAATCAAACTAACAAGATTTGATCCAAATGCTTTGTTCAGTTCTCCTTCATTCCATCTCCCGTCAGCAATAAATCTATCCACCGAGGCTCCATCTAGATCATGGGAATTCAGATAAGTTTTCCATTTATTCATCTTTTTCTCCAAAATCCAATTGTCATTGAGGATGTTTATGGATTTTCCATTACAACATTCCATCTGACAATTGGTCATAAAAATTCTCCTCCATTTTTGATAATAGCCCATGCTGTAGATCCTTTTCTTTTCGAAAACCGGTTCTCAAAAAAGGATCCATATTTGGGAAATAAGGATTCCTCCCCTTGAATATGTTAAGATAGTTGCTATTTGCATGCATTAGATTTTTGGCAACTTATAAAGT
>NW_021319083.1:15312526-15322029 GCF_001605985.2 Dendrobium catenatum | reverse complement strand
TGCACTTAGGCTTAACAACCTAATTAATAGACTCAACAGAATATATCTCCAAGCAATTTTTGCTCTCACCGGCCCAACTTTGTCATAGCAAGAATGATGTCCTCTTCCCCACATTTGGTCGGAGAGCGCAAAATCTTCCAATTAACAAAATGCATACCCTGACTAGCATAAGATTTATTCCAAATAAAGTATCTACACAACTTTCCCATCTCCTCAAGAATGCCTTTTGGGATTAAGGAATGAGTGATATGGAAAATAGTATATGACAACAAAACTTTCTTGACAAGATTGAATTTTCTGGCCAAGCAAATAAATTTACTCCCCCAAATACTAATCATTTTCATGGCTTTTTCAATAATGAATTGGAAGTCTTAACCAACTAATCTCCTCATGGAAATTTTTCTCCCTTGACATTGGAATTCCTTAACACTAAGGATCCCCATAATCTTTTTGATTTTATTCTTCATCCTTCTATTAACAGAATTTCCAAAAAGAACACAGGATTTTTTTGCATTGACCTTTTGCCCGATCCAACCACAGAAGTCATTAATTATGCATTTGATATTTTTGACCTCCTTCACATTTTCTTTTGAGAATATTAAGATATCTTAATAAATGTGATATCCTAAGCCAATTAGGATAAATGCTAATACCATAATTTTCACCTCTTTGTTTAAGAGCATTAGTCATTAATTGAGCACAAAGGATGAACATTTAAGGTGACAAGGGACACCCTTGCCTAAATCCACACTTAGCCTCAATCCAATTAGATGAGTTTCCATTAATTTTTAAAGAAAATTTAGCATTTGTGACACATTCCATGATTAAAGAAGAAATTGAAGATGGAAACCCGAAATACCTCAAAGCTTTTTCCAATGTAGGCCAACCCATGGAGTCATAGGCTTGTTCCAAATCAAGCTTGAATGAGACCAGCCCATTAGAATTCTTTGAGAACCTGAATTTGTGGAAGATTTATTGTGCTACCATAATATGATCTGACATATCTCTGCCCTTCAAAAATGCAGCTTGTTCAGTTGAGATCACTTTGTGAATAACAAAAGAAATTCTGTTTAAAATAACTTTGGCCGCCACTTTGTAAATTATATTACATAAACTAATTGGCCTGAAGTTGGATGGGTAAATTGGATTGGAAACTTTAGGAATCAAAACGATTAGAGTTTCTTTCCAATTGGAATTAATCATTCTAGTAAGAAAAAACTGATTCAATGCTCTCTAAACATCTTCCTTTACGATGTCCCAATAGCTTTTAATAAATGAGTATGTGACTCCATCGTTTCCCGGGGCAATAAAATTCCTGGTATTTTTGATAACCAGCTTAACTTCGTCTACAGAGAATTCTTTATTTAAGCTGCTGATATCCTCCTCCTCTAGACAGTAATTTTACTTCGGCCATCCTTCCAAAATGCACTCCCTGGACTCCCATTTTTCTTAAAGAATTGAAAGAAAATTTCTTCAATCATGTCCAGATCTTATGTCTCCATCCCATCTTCAATTTTAATTTTATTGATAAAATTTGCATTTCTCCTTGAACTAGCAAAAGCATGAAGAAAATTTGAATTTGTATCACCTTCCGTAGCCCATTTCACCTTTGCACGCTGTCTCCACCACATGTTAAGGTGAGCGAAATTTGAATTGAGTTCCCTAACCTTCATTTTGAGTATCAAGCACTCATCATTCGAGAGCCCTTTCTTGCTTTCTTTTTCTTGAAGCTCCAGGATATCCTTACTAAGATAATATTTCCTTATAGTAAAAGCCTTGTGTTTATCTTTGCTCCAGTATAATAGAGCCTTCAGAGACCTCTTCAGCTTACAATTAAGAATTTGACCGAAGTCCTCCACTATTTTCTTGCTCCAGACTTTTTTAACCACAGTAATAGATGCTGGATTAGTTACCCAAACATATTCACATTTAATAGATTTTTTAAGGACAACATTGTAATTCAGAATATTCAAAATTATTGGACAATGGTCTGAGGCAACTCTAGCAAGGTGTCTTACTACTAGATGATGAGGAGAGCTTAAAGCAACAGAATTCAAGTAACACCTATCAAGTTATTCAAGGATTTTGTCAGCTCCAGTTTTATTGTTGCACCATGTATATGTGGGTCCAATGCCCCTCACCTCGTGAAGGTCATTTGAAATAAGAAAAGATTCCATTTCTTTGGCGCCCAATGAGTAAACAAATCTTTTCCCTCCTCTTTTGCCATCTTTATTGAGAAGACAATTGAAATCACCACCAATGATCATAGGTTTATCCTTAGTAGTGTATAACTGCAACTTTTCCCATAGAATTCTTCTCTTGTATGCATCTATGCTACCATAGAAAGTAGCAATTCTCCAACTTCCCTTGTTTTGGATATCTATCTCCCCAATGATTAATTAGTTTGAAGACTCCAAAACTATGAAAGTAGCCACATCTGACTTCCAAATAACCATGATTCAACCAGATAGCCCAACCGAAGGAACTTGAAAAATTTTCCATCTAGTTCTAATTATCAAATCCACATCTCTTCTACTAAACAAAGCAACTTTAGTTTCCAACAACCCCAAAAGAAACACCCCATTTTCTTTTACAACCTCGTTCAAATAAAGGGAAGCTCTCCTCTTCCTAGCTCCCCTGCAATTTCAGAAGCCAATGGATGACATTCATGCAAAAGAGGGGAAGGATTTCCCACTTTTTCTTTTTGATCTCCCTCCAGTCTTATACTCCTTGGATTCAATTTTATAGGACCTAAGCCCTTAAGTTGCTTAGAACCTTTCTTTTAAGAGCTTGAATCTTTAACCTCCTCGCCTTTGTCTTCATTACCACAGCCCACCAAGTAACTACTATGATTCAAGAAGTTGTTTTTTCCATAATCATTTAAGGCATTTTCATTAACAGGTGCCATAATTTAACCTTCTTCATTTATATCACTCAACAAATTAAATTTGTTATTGTCAACAGGTATAGCAGGGTTAAAAGATTTCATACCAGAGCAATCATTTTCTACTTTCTGTTGTGAAACAGAATTTGGTACCTCTCTAGATTTATCCACCCTTTATTCCACAGTTGCTAAAGCATCATTCAATCCCTGAGCTTTCCTTCCATGGTCTTCAACTATAGCTTTCTCCACTTTCCTATACACCATATTGTTCTTCAGAAGCCTTTTATCATTTTCGGTTTGCAAAACCGAGTTGTTCTGAGAACTAAATTTAGAATTAGTACCTTGATTCTTAAACTTATTTCTCCTGAAGTTTACATGAATCCAAGGTCCGTAACCAGCCTCATTTGATACTGTTTCTCGGGTCTTACCATTCTCCTGAGCTGGATCTATATTACCAATCACATTTTTATTTTGGACAGGATGAATCTCCTTCACCATTTTTTCTGGACATTGATCTTTCAAATGCCCAATTTTTCCACAGCAAAAACAAAAGTTAGGGATCTTCTCTTATTCAATCCTTTGAAAGAATTTGCATGAATATCCTTCAATCCAAACTCCCAAAGGAAGTTTTGAATCCAGGTTTATGCGGACACAAACCCTAGTGAATTCCATTCTGCTCCATTGGAATGAATTCCCATCTATCATATATGGCTTCCCAATCATTTAGGCAATCCTACACATGTTGATTTCAACCCAGCATTGAAGAGGGAGGTTTGGCATCCTAATCCAAATCGGAGACATGAGACTTTCAAGGAAACTGGGGAGAAGGATGGTGATGACTTGTCCATGGCTATTATGTTATTTCTAACATACCAAGGCCCACTGGATAAAACGGATTCCAATGCCTCTTGTTCATCAAATGCACAAAATACCCATCCCAAACCGAGTATTGTTAAGCTATATCATCCGAATTGTGCTTGTTGCAAATCTGAGTTTATGGATTAGACTTTCGATGATAGCAAACATTCATAATTTCCTTTGTCTGCCTTGCCTACTAACTTTTCAGGACCATAAGATCAAATGCAACTCAAGCCAGCTCAAGATCGGGTAGATTTAGGTTGAGTCAAGTCTGTGTTTTTTTCCTTTCTTGAGTCAATTATAAAAGTGGTTCCTGATGCTAAGTAGCCCTGCACACACACACTTGAGGGGTTTTTGAGTTTTTTATGTTTTCAGTATATCGGCCTGGACAATATTCATATCGGTCAGGATGATTAAACCAAAAATAGAAACCCTAATCATGGCATCCTAGTTAAGCAGACATTATTAAGCAAATCATCCTAGACGATACTTATATTGGCCAGGACGATAAGCTCAAATCTGAAAGAATCAGCCGCCATGATCAATTTAGGTATTCTTTATTTTAACTTATCGGCCGGGACGATCTCTATATCATCCTGGATGATACAGCATAATTATGACTAAATTAATTTGGCAATTATGGAAAGTAATTAAGGCTGATTGATACAATCACATCAAGCGGACCGATCACAGAATCGGCTGGAACGATGGCCTGGATGATTGACATCAGCCAGCATCTATTCTGGGCAATGTTCAGGACAATTGTACTCAAATTTGAACTAATTAGCCAGGGCGATATTGTATCGGCCTGGATGATGTAAACAATTTTCTTCTGATAGTCCCAAATCGTCCAAAATCATCCCGGCTGATTGAGCTTATTTTATACTAATCGTCCTGGATGATAAAGTCAGTTCTTTAATTTCTATTTAAAGGGCCAAAATTTTCTCATGCTTAAGACCTTGAGTGTTACTGTCTTGACCTGAGAGAGCCATATGGGAGGGGGGGGGAGAGAGAGAGAGAGAGAGAGAGAGAGAGAGAGAGAGAGAGAGAGAGAGAGGAACTTGTGAGGGGGAGATTGTAAGAGGGTTCACAAAGGTTTCTCCAAGTAAGGTTCCAAGTTGACATCTCTGTTCTTCGTCCTTTGTCCTTGGGAGGGTTTTGGGAGGTCTACATCAGCAAAAGGTCTGGGTTCTCTAACCGCTTCAGGAGGAAGCAAAAGGAGATGGTTCTCTGCCGCACCGAGGTTGGTGAAAAGGAGTCTATTGTAGAAACTTCTATGCCTTCCTAGGGGAGCTAAAGGAGAGACAGCTAGTGCAATACTCAGAGGGTGCCTCCGAGGAGTGGACGTAGGTTAAGGATTGACCAAACCACTATAAATCAGGTGTGATTTTCTTTGTTTTGCTTCCGCAATTATTTATTTTTTTGCATTCTGATTTCTATGGTGATTTTGGATTTTTCTTTACCTAAAAAAAAAAATAAAATACCAATTCCCCCCCCCCCCTCTTGGTTAGCCTCGAGCTAGTTCTTAAGGGCTTAACATCCCTAACAAACTTTCAAGTGGTATCAGAGCGGGATTCATAAAAAATAAATAAAAATAGGAGAAAAACAAAGAAAGATCACACTAGATTTATAATGGTTAGGTCAATCCTTGACCTACGTCCACTCCTCGGAGGCACCCTCCAAGTATTGCACTAACTAAGTGTCTCTTCTTTAGCTACCACAGCTAGGCAGAGAAGCCTTTACAATAGACTCCTTTTCACCAACCCCGGTGCGGTAGAGAACCAACTCCTTTTACTTTCGCATTTATTTATTTTTTATGAATCAAGCTCTGATATCACTTGAAAGTTCATTAGGGATGCTAAGCCCTTAATAACTAGCCTGAGGGTAACCAAGAGGGAGGGGGGGGTAAATTGGTATTTTAAAAATTTTCTTTAGATAAAGCAAAAACAAAAATCACCACAAAAATCAGAGTGCAAAAAATAAATAAATGCTGAAGCAAAATAAAGAAAGATCACACCAAATTTATAGTGGTTCGGTCAATCCTTGACCTACGTCCACTCCTCGAAGGAACCCTCAGAGTATTTAACTAAGTGTCTCTCCTATGGATCCCACAGCTAGACGGAGAAGCCTTTACAATAAACTCATTTTCTGGATCAAAAATTCAAAAAGTTTTCAAACTTAGTTTTTATGAATCGCGCTCTGATACCACTTGAAAGTTCATTAGGGATGTTAAGCCCTTAAGAACTAGCCCGAGGCTAACCAAGAGGGGGGGGGGTAAATTTGTATTTTAAAATTTTTCTTTAGGTAAAGCAAAAACCAAAATCACTATAGAAATCAGTGTGAAAAATAAATAAATGCGGAAGCAAAACAAAGAAAGATTACACCGGATTTATAGTGTTTCGGTCAATCTTGATTGCACTGGATTCACCTTAAGTGCCACCATTTTCTCTTTCTTCCATGTTTATTTATTTTTTGCACTCTGATTTCTATGGTGATTTTGGTTTTTTCTTTACCTAAAGAAAAATTTTAAAATACCAATTCACCCCCTTCTTAATTAGCCTCTGGCTAGTTCTTAAGGACTTAACATCCCCTAACAAACTTTCAAGTGGTATCAAAGCGAGATTCATAAAAACTAAGTTTGAAAACTTTTTGAATTTTTGATCCATGGCTAAAAACAAAAATTATAATACTACGGAAGGGTATTCTATTACCCTACCACCTTTGTTTGATAATATTCCTTTTGATTTTTTGAAAACTCGTATGTTTACGTTTTTACAATCAATTGATTATCGCATGTGGTTGCTTGTTAAAGATGGTTATACGCCTCCAACTAGAAAATTAAATGGCGTTATTGTTCCACTTCCTTTTACTTAATGAACTTTAGATGATAGGGATTTAGAACAATTAAATGCAAAATTTTTGAACTATTTTTGCTATGCTTTGAAATCGGAAGACTATATGTGTGTTTCCACTTGCACTACTGGTAAAGAAATTTGGGATAAATTGTGTATCACCTATGAAGGTACTAATTAAGTCAAGAAATCCTGTTTGAACATTCTCTTGCATGATTATGAACTTTTTTGTATGAAACCTCATGAATCAATTCTTGAAATGTATACAAGGTTTACTCAAATTGTTACTTCATTGCATGCATTAGGAAGAGAACTTTCTAACTATGAAAAATTAAACAAAATTTTAAGATGTTTGCCTTCTTCTTTTGATGCAAAAATTACTGCAATATCTGAATGTAAAGATTTAAATACATATTCGATCAATAACTTACTTGGTTCACTGTATGAGCAAGGAGTAAACCAAAGAAATCATGATGTAGGTGAAAGGAAGAAAGAGAAAATGGTGGCACTTAAGGTGAACGATTCGGACACTGACTCTTCCAAGTTTTAAAGCGATGATGTTTCTTTAATCACAAGGCAATTTAAGAGCTTTATAAGGAAGAAGCACAAGAATCATCAAAAGTGAAATAAAGGTAAGGGTATCAAAAATTTTAAAAATTATAATGAAATAATTTACTTTGAATGCAGGAAGCCTTGGAACATTAAAGCTGATTGTCCCACGCTAAAGGCACACCCATGTAAGGAGAAAGGTGAGGAAAAACCAAACTTCATAAAGGACAAGAGGAAGAAGAAATTTCAAAAGGCATTTTAGGCTGATTCTGCATCAGATTCCTCTAAAACTGAACCTGAGGAGGAGACAACAAACGTGTGCTTAATGTCAGACAATAATCTTGGTCAAAGTGACCAACAAGATGGTATGTGAACTAACTTATGAGCAACTCCTTGAAGTTTCTAAATAAATACATGCATCATATAGGAAACTTAAGAAAAATCATGCTAGCATAAAATTGGAATTTTTTAATTTACAAAAAGAGCATGAAATTCTTCTCAAAGATCATTCAATAATTGATTCAAATCACATGACTTTACTTGATGAGTTTGATGCGTTAAACAAAAAGTATGCTGAGTTATCTAATTCTCATGATTCCTTAAAATTGTCTCATTCTGAGTTAGAAAAAGAATATAAAAAATTAGAAAATTTAAAAACCTTTGAAATTAAAAATCTTCAGTTCATGCATCGCATAAAAAGCATCACCATAGGAGTAGATTAGTGCATTCTTTTCCTGGAGTTAGATGTTTTTCATGTGGCATGCTAGGACACATAGCACACACTTGCATAATTCACCATAGCCCACATTTGGTTTGGAGACCCAAATTACATGATCCACAGCATGCATTGCATTCTACATTCCATAAGAAGGAACCCAAACATGTTTAGGTTCTTAAATCTGACATTTGATAATTTTGTAGACAAGCTCTCACAAAAAGAATTGTGAGAGAAAATGGTACCTGGACAACAGATGCTCTCAACATATGATTGACGATGCCAATTAATTCATAGTGCTGGAGACCAGGATAGAAGACTAGGTGACTCTTGGAGACAAGACCACTAGGAAGGTGGTAGGAGAAAGTATAATTGGTAATTATAAGAATCTTCTGATTGAAAATATTTTGCTTGTAGATGGACTGGAATACAACTTGCTCAGCATCAGTCAGCTTTGTGATAAGGTCTTCATCATAAAATTTGGCAAATTCATGCATTATGAGCTTAAATAATAACACTATTTTATATGGAAAGTGGATCAATAATGTTTACATGCTTGATTTAAATAACATTGAATGTGTTGCTTCATATTTTCTTAAAAACTGCTATTGATGAATCGTAGTTGGGGCACAGGAGATTATGTCATGCTAGTATGAAAACCCTTAGGAAAGTGACCCAAAAAGACCTAGTTAGAGGTGTCCCGAAGCTTAAGTTTTCAAAAGATCACCTTTGTGATGCCTGCCAATTAGGAAAGCAAATCCACTCCACTTTTCACTCCATTAAGGACATTAGCACATCTAGACCTTTAGAAGTCCTTCACATGGATTTATTTAGACCCATTAGCACTGCCAGCTTAGGAGGGAAAGTCTATGGTTTTATGTATTGTCATTGCCTACTCGAGATTTACTTGGATTAGATTTCTGTCACACAAAAATGAGTCATTTGATAAGTTTAGAGTCTTCTTCACTTGGATTCAGAAAAGCTAGGTTGTGAGATCTTGACCATTCATAGTGACCATGGGGGAGAGTTTGAAAATGAGAGAATTGGAGATTTTTGTGAGGACAAGGAGATTAGCCACATCTTCTCAGCTCCGAGGACTCCTCAGCAGAACGGGGTAGTTGAAATAAAGAACAGAACCTTAGTGGAAGTAGCTAGAGCCATGCTTGCTTAGTATTCACTTCCAAAATACTTTTGGGTTGAAGCGGTTAACACATCTTGTTATGTGTTGAATAGGGTGAATGTTAGAGCCAAATTAGATAAGACATCCTATGAGATCCTTAAGAGGAGGACACCCAATCTTTCCCACCATCATGTCTTTGGTTGTAAGTTTTTTATTCACAATAATGAGAAGTCTCACTTAGGAAGGAAGTGAACCACTCTGCCTTTATCTCAATGAATGAACCCACCAACATAAACCAAGCCCTTTCTGATGAGTTTTGGATCTTAGCTATGCAGGAGGAGTTGGACCAATTTGTTAGGAATAATGTTTTGGAGCTTGTAGAAAAACCTAAGGGACAAAGTGTAGTTGGAACCAAGTGGGTCTTTAAGAATAAGGTGAATGATTCTGGAGTGGTGGTTAGGAATAAGGAAAGATTAGTGGCTAAGGTGTTGTTGACCTCATTTTTGTATGAGGTCACTAAGGCCC
>NW_021319083.1:15285271-15312426 GCF_001605985.2 Dendrobium catenatum | reverse complement strand
TCTGATAAAAGGCTATGTGATGATTTTTCTAAAATAAAGAGTAAGGAGTTTGAGATGAGTATGATGGAAGAATTGTCCTACTTTTTGGGGTTTAGCATTAGACAATTAGATGATGGAACTTTTTTGAGCTAATCAAAGTACATAAAGGACATCTTGAAGAAATATGAAATGGACAAAGCCAAGCCAATTAATACTCCTATGACCTCAAGAATTCAATTAGACAAGGACCCAAATGAAAAATTAGTTGATCAGAAGAAGTACAAAGAGATGATTGGATCTTTACTTTACCTAACTGCTAGCCGACTTGATATAATGTTTAGCATTTGTCTTTGTGCTAGATTTCAAGCTGACCCTAAGGAATCCCACCTGACTCCAGTTAAGAGAATTTTTAGATACCTTTTAGGGACCCAAAACCTAGGAGTCTGGTAACCTAGGCACAACACTTCTTTTGAGATTATTGGATTTTTTTTATTCTAATTTTGTAGGATGTAAGGTGGATAGAAAAAGCACTTTTGAAACTTGCCAATTCATAGGACAATCTTTAATCTTCTGGTCTAGTGGAAACAAAACTCTTTTGCTCTTTCCACTACTGAAGCTGAGTACATTGCTTTAGGAAGTTGTGTGGCCCAAGTCCTTTGGCTAAAATAATAAGTACTGGATTTAGGATTACCTGTAGGAACCATCTCAATTCTTTGTGACAACACTAGTGCCATCTGTATTTCTAAGAGTCCTATCCAACATTCTAGGACTAAGCACATTGACATTAGACATCACTTTATTAGAGACCATGTGACTAAGGGAGACATTGAGTTACATCATGTGGAGACTGAAAATCAACTGGCTGGCATTTTTACTAAACCACTGGCCTTCGATACCTTCAGCACTTTAAGGACCAGATTGGGTGTGATTGATATTAATGCATGAACTAGATTTCTACTGATATTTTATCTGCTAATTACTTTGCTGTATTTTTCTAGTTTTTTTGTTGTTTATTTCTTTTTTTTTTGTTAGTTATTTTTTGTTTGTTTTTGGTACTTTAGTTTTTCATATGCCTTGCTTTATTTTCCTTTTCAAATCATCTCTGATTGATATCTTATGCCTTATTTTTATTTTGAAAATTTGGAGTTAATGCTTTACATCTCTTAATCTGCTAAAGGGTAAAAACACCGTTGATTGTGTCTCTTTCTCTAACCTATTTTGGTGATAAAAAATTCTTTTCTAAACAAAATTCTATCTCAAATTAACAATTAAATTTTGCAATTGAGATATTTTCTACCTTGCTACAGTCATCTAGCTTATACCATAATAGTCCAAGTTTCTATGTTACTTCAAGATTTCTCGTTATCCTGGTAATGCATCTCTAACATGATTTTTTATTCTGTTTTGTGGATTGTTCTTCCATATATTAGAGAATGAGTTTTTTCTCTCTAATATTTGAAAGATATACTCACAATTAAGAATATTTAAAAGTTTTTGGAAAAGAATCTATCTTGCAAAAAATAATGGACAAAAAGTGGCCAATGATGCCAAAAACAAAAAATGGGCAATGACGCCAAATTGAATATATATATATATATATATATATACACACACACACACAAAGTGTATCAAAAAATCAAAAGATGTGGAAAGTGCGCCATTCAATGGACAAGAGGCATAAACTGAGCCCATCAAAAAGCAAGCTATCTTCCTTTCCTCCAACTCTTAAAAATTAGAAGATTTCATATATCACTTGAGATTTTTAAGGACTTGATTTCGAGTTTTACGATTAAACAAACTACTTTGATATAATATTTTATAAGATATTTTTCTGAAACCAAGTCTTGATCGGATCTCTTTTTCTTATCCAAATATTTTTTCTGAGTTAGGCCTTTTGATTTCAAAAGAAAATTTTGCCCTAAAAGAAGTCCAAGCTTAGGGTTAACATGATCGGATATTTTATTATTTTTTTGGATTTTTGAAGTTATTAACTCATTAACTTACAAATTTTTAAAATCAATCACATGGACACTATATCATGTTCATGCCCTGATTAAAAAAAAAAACTTTTTTTAGCTTTTGTTTTGTCGTTGTTATTTTTTGATCTTGTTGTTTTTTGGACTTCTCTGATATATCATCTCCATCCCTCTGATTTGAAATTTTTTGTCACATCGTCCTGGCCGATTTTTATATCATCCTGGACGATCCATTTTTCGTGCTTCAATAATTCCATCTGCTGAATATTCTGACTTTTTTGCTCTCAACGTCCAGGACTATCTTTATCGTCCAGGACGATATGATCGACCTTTGCTACAATCATCTTGATCGTCCTGGCCGATAGCTTTTTTAATCCTGGATGATGCATTTATTGGTTATCGTCCCAACTGATACACCTGTTTGTCCTAGATAATACACGTGTCAGTACGTTTAATATCTTTAAAATCACCTGGGACGATCCATTTTTGGACAATCATCCTGGACGATCCACTGTTCATCCTAGAAGATACACGTGGCACAGGATTTAAAACATTTTAAATTTGGCCGGTATGATCCATTATTGAGCATCATCCTGGACGATCCACCTAATCGGCCTGGCGGATCTACTTTTTCAATGGTCGTCCGGTCTGACTTCTCGGGATGATCATATGTGTCTAATCATCCCGGATGATGTCTGATCATCTCGGCCGATCGGACCACCTTTTTGACCAATCGGCCTGTTCATAATAATTGCACCAGATCATCCTGGATGATCCTGCGATCGGCCTGGATGATCCGATTAATCTTTTAAATTCAGAGCCTTCCATCCAAAATTTCAACACAATCTCTTTCCCTTGCTTGCCTCTCCCTATTTTTCCATTGCTTTTTTTTGTTAATGGCTGGCAAGAAATATGCTTGTCAAACATCTGGAAGCTCCTCGAGGCAGATGATCAGGCTTTATACCACCGTTACAAAGAGTGCGACATTACTCTCTCCTGCATAATTAATCCAGCCTATTTCTCTTATATGGTACTGGATCTTTTCACTCACACTTCTCTTTGCTTTATTCTCACCCTCGTAGTCCCCTTTAGTTCATAACTTCTTTTTGAATTTTATGTAAACCTCCACATAAATTCTTCCTATATCACTCTCACCTCTTATGTGAATCAATGTCCTGTCGATATCACATATCAGGGTTGTGTTGAACTATTACAGTTGTCCACCACTGGGAATAGGCTGCATACCCTTGTCTCCGATCCTGACTTTGACTAGTCCACTACAAATCACTTTCTTTGACACACCAATGCACACTTTCATGTTGGAGAGACTAGCTCTTTACTCAAAGATGCTAGGACAATCCAGCATGTCTTTCACACTGCTGTTATTACGAAAGCTGGGGACCAAGTCCACATCACTCCACTTCTTTCACTTACTACCTTTTACATTCTGGCCCATAGAGAATTTAATGCCACAAACCTGATCTTTCGCTACATCGAGCATTTGACTACCATTCGAGATCCAGGTTATAGAAGAAAGCCCAATCTTGCTCTAGGACACATCATTTCCAATGTTCTAGAATTTAAATAACAACTTCAATATCCTACTCCTACCGACCTTTAGGCACCCTTCTACTCAAATAATTCCTTTAACGCCCTTTAAAGTACTCGTCTCCACCCAGGGGATGGGGAAGCTCAGGGGGCCAAGGAGGAGGAGGCTCCAACTCCAATTCCTAAATCTGTTCCTCTCCGCCAACACTCACAACTGGATTAGTTGGTGGAGAGATTTAATCAATTTTAGACCCATTTTGATGCCTATGTTACACACCAGCAGCAGCAGCACGACCAAGACATGGCCTGGTTTAGGGCACAGTTTGCTACGCTCTCTAGTTACTTTTAGCAGCCACCACCACCACCTCCGTATGATCATCAGGGGCCCTCTTTTCTCTGATTTTCTTTGTGTTTTTCAAGTTTGTTTCTCTTCTAGTTTTAGTTTCTATTTTCTATAGTTTGTTTTTCTTATGTTTTGTTTTAGTTTCTATTATGCTTTTTATTTGTGTTATGTTGTGTTTCCCTCATTTTTATTATGTCAAACGGGGAGTAGTTTGATGTATCTTGTACTTTGAATTTTTGAACTTAGTGAACTATTTTTTTCGTCGCACTATTTTTTTCTGAACTGCCATAACTACCTAGAATTCTCTGTTTGTATTTTCCATCATCAATAAGGGGGAGATTGTTGCAAATCTGAGTTTATGGATTAGATTTTTGATGATATAAAATATTCAAGATTTTCTACGACTGCCTTGCCTACTAACTTTCCAGGTCCACAAGATCGAATGCAACTCAAGCCAGCTCAAGATCAGGTAGATTTAGGTTGATTCATGTCTATATTTTTTCCTTTCTTGAGTTAATTATAAAAGTGGTTCCTGATGTTAAGTAACCTTGTACACACACACTTGAGAGGTTTTCTGAGTTTTTTCTATTTTGAGTACATCAGCCTGGATGATGTTAATATCGGACAGGATGATTCAACTAAAAATAGAAACCCTAATCAGGGCATCCTGGTTAAGCAGCCGTCATTAAGCAAATTGTCATGGATGATACTTATATCGGCAAGGACGATAGGCTTAAATATGAAAGAATCTTCCACCATGATAAATTTAGGTGTTCTTTATTTTAAATTATCGGCCAGAATGATCTCTATATCAGCTTGGACATTACAGTATAATTATGCCTAAATTAATCTAATAATTATGAAAAGCAATTAAGGCTTTTTGATACGATCACATTGGTCGGGCTGATCGCAGAATTGGCCGGGACGATGGCCTAGATGATTAACATCAGCCATCATCTATTCAGGGCGATGTTCAGGATGATTATACTCGAATTTGAATTAATCAGCCATGATGATATTATATCGGCCTGGATGATGTAACCAATTTTCTTCTGATTGTCCCAAATCATCTCGGTTGATTGAACTTATTTTGTACTAATCGACCAGGACAATATTCCTATCATTCTGGACGATAAAGTTGGTTCTTGAAATTATATTTAAAGGACCCAAAATTTTCTCATGCTTAAGACCTTGAGTGTTGTTGTCTTGACCTAAGAGCGCCTTGGGAGAGGGGGAGAGAGAGAGATAGAGAGGAACTTGTGAGGGAGAGTTTGTGAGAAGGTTCACAATGGTTGCTCAAAGTAAGGTTCTAAGTCATCATCTCCGTTCTTCGTCCTTCATCCTTGGGAGGTTCTTGGAAGGTCTACTTCAGTAAAAGGTCCGGTTTCTCTGCCCGCTTCAGGAGGAAGCAAAAGGAGTCAGTTCTCTGCTGCATTGGGTTTGGTGAAAAGGAGTCTGTGGTAAAGGCTTCTCCGCCTAGTTTTGGGAGCTAAAGGAGAGACACTTAGTTAGTGCAATACACGGAGGGTGCCTCCGAGGAGTGGACGTAGGTCAAGGATTCACCGAACCACTATAAATCCGGTGTGATCTTTCTTTATTTTGCTTCCGCATTTTTTTATTTTCCGCACTCTGATTTCTGTGGTGATTTTGGTTTTTTCTTTATCAAAGGAAAAAATTTTAAAATACCAATTCACCCCCTCCTCTTGGTTAGCCTCGACCTACTTCTTAAGGGCTTAACACCCCTAATGAACTTTCAGTGCCCTTTACCTCCTCAGCTCTGTGCAAATCAATTGGAAAGGAATGTTTTGATTGAATACCTTGATAACCGGTGAATTTTGAAGCTTCAATGTTTTCTCCAGTTCATTTTCCATATGAACTTTCACTACCATGTCCTCCCCTGTAAACTCTTTTCCAAAGTCCAGGTTAGAGACATTAATGTTGTTTTTCTTAGTCCAAGCATTTGGAATCCAATTATTATAGGTCTTTGAAACATTTACCTCCTGTACCATTACCTATGTACAATCAGTAAGTTCAGCATTTTCATAAACACGAACTTTCTCCAGATTAACATTTTTTTTTTTGCTTCCTGATTAATACCTTCTTCAATTTCCAAGTTCTCATCAAGGATAATCTTCTGACCGTCGACATTGTCTCCCAACGCCAACCTGGATTTAGTTTGACATTTCTTAGAATTGGATGTCGACGCTTCCCCATTTACGGCTTTAACCATTATTTTGGATTCATTCGGAGAATCCATTTTTTTAAAAAACATAGTATTATCAGTGATGATGTTTTTTCCTTTCCCAATTACCTCCACTGGTTTCTTCTGGTTCAAAAGACCACCTTCACTGATAATCAATTACTTCCCAGTAAAACGGACCTTCCCATCTAGATTGTTTGAGCCAGTACCATCGCCAAATGCAGGTGGAGAAGAAGATAGAAATGAGCGTGAAGAGAAGAATGACGTTGGAATAGCACGTCGACCCTCAATTTGACTGCCAACCGTGGAATACGGCCGGCGACCGTCCGCCACCATGAAAAGCGTGAATTAGAATTTAAAAATAAAACTTTGTTTCTCTCACTAGAAAATCAGAGTTTCTCTAAATATAATACGGCTCATATTTCTCCAAAATACAATCAAGGGAAATATTATTGGTATAGACAAGTGGAGTCAATCTTTCTCCCTGAATTCATTAGAGGGCTTGACAGCACCTATATAGATAAAATGCCTAATTTTCCTCTTCATTTCTAGGATTCTATAAATGTTTATAAGATTTCCTCTAAGATAGGGAAACCTTATTTAATTGATGAAAATATGTTTCAGTGGGGAAGACGTGAATTTTCCAGGATTTGTGCCCACATTCATCTAGAAGAATCTCTTCCTCTTGGTGTGTGGGTAGAGAGAAGCTCATGAAGATTTTTTCAAAAAATCAAATACGAAAGGATTCCTAACATTTGTTTTGGTTGTGGTAAGATTGGTCATGACCAAGACATTTGTCTTGAGAAGGTTTTTGGAGTTGCTTCAAAAGTTTTAAAAGAGGTGGATTGTAACGTGAATAAATTGAATTTAGAACCATTTAGAGAAAAAATGGTTGGAATAGTTTCAGGAGAGGATAATGCCTCTGGACCCTAGATTCATGTGAGTTATGGAATAAAGAATTTTAAGGAAAATTGATTTCGTGGTAAGAAGATTAGTGGGGACAGAAATACAAACAAGAGAAATGCTACTCATTTGCCAAAAAAAGAGTTAAAGGAGAAGATTACTAATGTTATTGGAATGTCTGATGGAAGTAAGGAGGAAGAACCGGTTGTTCTGGTGATCTCAGAAAAGGTTTTGAAAATGAATTTGAAGATGAAAGATGCTGGAGATAATCTTGAAGTTAGTTCAGAGGTGAATAAGTTCCCAGTTCTTAGTAATTTGTCTAAGGAAGGGGAGCTGGTTGATGATGTGAATGAAGGAGATGAGATTGTTATTCTGAAAGAGACAGGCCATGTGGAAGTTAGTAATTCTGAATCATTGAAATCGGTGGATAATGGAGGATGTTCTCCTAAGGCCCAAGCTAGAAATGTTATGGTGGAGTTCAAAGATGGTTGTTCATCTAACATTAAAATCAAGCTTTCAAAGGAACTCAAAAATATGGGTCCTATAAAGTTGATTCCTAGAGGAAAGAAATTGGATGGTGAGGTAAAGGAGAAGGCGGGGAATTCTTCCCCTTTTGTTCTTTAACGGCTACAATCTTATTTCTGAATTGTAGAGGAGTTAGGAAAAAGAAAGCTTCTCTATATTTGAAGGAGGTGGTTAGAGATAATAATGTGTTTTTTGTGGGGCTTTTGGAAACTAAAATTTTAAATATCAGTAAATCTAAAAAATATGTACTCATTGGTAGTGAATGGAATTTTTTTCAAGTTCCAGCTGAAGGTATTTCTAATGGTATATTGGTTCTTTGGAAGTTAAATAGCTTCCTTTTCTCTATTAATTTTTTCCAACCAAGTGGGTATAAGGGATCTTAATATTATGAATATGGGAGTGTGGAAAATAGCCACAGTTTATTAGAGTAAATAAGTGGTTCAAAGAAGATTACTTTGGGACAAGTTGGAGGAATTTTGTTCTAACAATTATCCTTTGGTGGTTGGAGGGGATTTTAATTGCATTTTGTCTAAAGATGATAAAAGAGGGGGAAGACTTTTTCGGTTTTCTCAAGGCTCAAGAGAGATGAGTTCTTTCTTGGTGAGAAGTTATCTTCATGAAGTGAGTGTTATTGGACCTAGATTTACATAGTGGAATAACAAGGATGGTACTGCTAGAATATTGGAGAGGTTGGATAGAGGTTTTATTAATCCATCTGCTTTGAAGGCTAATTGATTGGTGATGAGGCATTTACCTAGGGCGGTGTCGGATCATAGTCCCATCCTAATAAATTTTTTGGAAAATAACTTTTCTTCTAATAAGAATATAAGATTTGAAGAGGTGTGGGCATGATATCTAGCTTCAATAGGTGTGGTAAGATAAACTTGGAATAAGAAGACTAGTGGAGAATTTGCTGAAGTGCTGAATTACAAATTCTGTAGATCTTTAAAAGCACTTTTTTACTGGAGTAAAGCAAAGTATAGGGAGCATGATCAGCAAAAAGAAGTTCTAAAATAAAAAATTCTGGAGTTGCAATCGAAAGAGTCAGATGCTACATGGCTGTTAGAAGATGAAATCTTTCTCCTTCTTTCATATATGAGTGAGTTGAATTCAGTATTGGCTTGACTCAATAAGTGGTGGAAGCAAAGAGCAAAGGTCAAGTGGATGAAGGAGGTAGATACTAACTCTAAATTCTTTCATTCTTTTGGTTCAGCTAGAAGAAATAAAAATTGTATTTACAAAATTAAGGATGAATCTGGCTCGAATATTAAAGATTCCAAACAATTTTTTAATTTTTTTTTTAATTTCTTTAATGGTAAATGGAAGAAAAGGGTTGCTTCTCTTAGTTGATGGGCAATTCAGAATAATTCTATTGATGAGAATTATTGGAAATGGTTTGTCAAAGAACTATTAATGGAGGAGTTGGAGTTGGTAGTATTTCAAGTTGGAGATAGTATTTCACCTGGCAATGATAGGATTTCATATTCTTTCATTAAAACTTATTGGAACATAATTAAGAATTATTGGTGGAATGCTGTAAATCAATTTTTTATCTCAGGTAGGATAAATGTTGATTGGAAAGAGACTCTTCTTGTACTCATTCCTAAGGTTTTGGAACTTATTTTATCGAGCTAGTATAGACCTATCATCTTATGCTGGTCAATTTATAAGGTGGTGGCTAGAATTATGTTAAATAGGATGAAACTGATGGTGCTTAAATTAATTTAATTGGAGAAAGATGTGTTTATTAATAATAGATCATTGGGTGATCATATAATTGTGGCGCAAGAGGTATTTTAGAAGTTCAGGAATTCTAGATCTTCAAGAGGCTTGGTTTTATTTAAAGTAGATTTGGAACAAGCTTATGATAGCATGAGTTGGAATACTCTAAGAAATGTTTTAGATTATTTTGGGTTTCCTGAAAAATTTTCTTTGTGGATTATGGAATGTGTAGAGCATCCAAACTTTTCTTTGATTATTAATGGTAAGTTTTCAAGTTGGATTTATGCTGAGAACAGGTTTCAACAAGGATGTCCTCTTTCACCACTTTTGTTTATTTTATGTTCACAATTTCGTACCAATCGATTGAAGCAAAATGATGAATCTAGCGAATCAAAATTGGTTACAATTTGCTGAAGATTTCTTATCTTTTATATATACAGATGACATCATTATTTTATCTCATACCAAAGTCAAGGAACTGAAGAAAGTAAAAGGAGCTTTAATATAATTTTATAGCTGGACAGGTCAGAAGATTAATTTGGAAAAATCAGCAATGTTGTTATGGAGGTATGTCAAGTGAAGAAGAAGGAAAATTATTGAAAGGATCTTGGGGTTTATGGTGGTGAAAGAATTTTTGTATCTTGGTGTTAAAATAGCTTTGAGGAGGCTAGTAGCTACAGATTACCACTTCATTACCGAGAAAACTGTAAAACTAGCGGCTGTATGGGGAAGTAAGCAACTATCTTTGGCAGGGAAGTTGTTACTAATTGAATCTGTGATGCTTTCAATTCCTAATTTTTATTGCACTTTTTAATTGGTTCCAAAAAGTATTCTTATAGAGTTAGACAAGTTGTGTCAGAGTTCTTATGGAACAAATAAAATGGAAAATTTGGTTTGCACTATATAAGATGGATTAATCTATATAAATCGGTGAGCTTTGGTAGCGGAGGAATTCACTCAAGTGTTGATGTTGTGGGTGCTTTGAGTAAAAATTAGCTTTGAAGGTCATTCAAGAAAGAAACTCTTTCTTTTTTTAGACTTTGAAACCAAAGTATGGATTATTGCTGGATGAAGTAGCTCAAGGCAGAGGAACTTCATCAACCTGTAAAATTAAATCATGTGGTAAGAAAGCATTGAGATCTGTAGTAAGATGGATAGTAGTAAATGGATGTTCTATCAGTATCCTTGATGAAATTTGGATATTGGATAAAAATTTGAACATTTGGCCAACCTTTGTTTCAGTTCTAGATGAAGGGGAGGAGATGGTTGAAAATTTGATTTTTTATTGGTAGAGGAATATTTTGAAGTTACAATAGTTATTTTGAGAGGATCTTATTAAAATTATTCAATTGGTGGATATTCATACGGATCAAAATAGTGATTATTTGGATCTCATTCATCATAATTCGGGATGTTCAATATCTTCTCTGATTTACAATACTTCTGTTATGCAGGAGCTGGAATGTGGTTATTGGGAATGCTTGAAGAAGATCAAGTTAAGATCCCGAGTAGAAGTTTTTTGGTGGAGATTGTTTAACAATGAAATCCCAACCTTCAATTTTTTATATCAGAGAAGAATTCAAGATGTTTATGGCTATCCAAGAGGTTGCAGGTTAACAGAAGATTTTGATCATATCATGACAACTTGTGTGAAGATGAAGAAAGTCATTAATTGTTTGAAAAAATGGGGATTTGGATTTCAGTTATTTGATTCATTTCAACATTACTGGGAATGGATGGAAAAGTGTTATAAAGCTCAAGGTTTTCTTATTAATATTAACTGTAATGCAGTCTATCTTACATGGAGGTCTAGGAACAAACTCATTCATGGAGGTAAGGAGGATTGCTCTATATTCATAACTTCAAAGGCTGTAAGTTATGCTTCAATTTCTTATATGTTTGACAGGGGACACTGGGGTACGAATCAGTCTTCTACACTTTTAGATTGTTGGTACCCTCCTCGCAGTTGGATAAAAATTAATGTTGATGCATCATTGTTAAAGTCATACAAAGCTAGAATTTGTTGTGTGGTCCGTGACAGGCAAATGCTAGTAGCACTCTAATGGCTTCCAGTCTAGCTAAAGGGGTAAAGGTCTCCTCAAAATCAATCCCTTCTATTTGGTTGTACCCCTAAGTCACCAATATCACCTTATTCCTAACCTCGACACCATAATCATTATTCTTATTCTTAAAGACCCATTTGTTTTTTACTACGCTTTGTCCCTTTGGTTTTTCTATAAGCTCCCAAACATCATTCCTAACCAATTGCTTTAATTCTTCTTGCATAGCTAAGATCCAAAACTCATCGGATAAGGCTTGATTAATGTTGGTGGGTTCAGTCATTAAGATAAAGGCAGAGTGGTTCACTTCCTTCTGAAGTCCATGCCTAGTTTTAACACCTTCAATAGGGTCTCCTAAGATCAGTTCTTTAGGATGACTCAAAGAATATCTCCAATCTCTTGGCAAAGTGTGTGTAGGTTCAACCCTTTCCTCCAAATTTGCATTCTCTACTCCTTGGGTAATCTCACCAACTCCTTCAGTGTTCTGGGACTCTACCATCTTCTCCAAATTTTCAACTCCATTGGAAATCTCTCCATCACCATCTTCATCCTCAACTCTAGACTCCTTAGGATCAGATTCATCAAACACTACATGAGTAGTCTCCTCCACCATCGATTTCCTCTTATTAAACACCCTAAAGGATTTCCCCACACTTGAATATCCTAAGAACACTCCATCATATTTTGGGTCAAATTTTCCTAAGTGCGACTTCCTATTATTAAGAATAAAATTCGTACAACCAAAGAAATGGAGGTGGGAAATGTTGGGTGTCCTACCCTTAAGGATCTCATAGGATGTCTTATCAAGATTAGCTCTAAAATTTACCCTATTCATCACATAACAACCTGTGTTTACCAGTTCAGCCCAAAAGTATTTTGAAAGTGAATACTCAGCAAGCATGGCTCTAACAGCTTCTACTAAGGTTTGATTCTACCTTTTAGCTACCCTGTTCTGTTGAGGGGTCCTAGGAGCTGAGAAGTTGTGGCTAATATCCTTATCATCATAAAAGTCTCCAAATCACTCATTTTCAAACTCTTCCCCCTGGTCACTATGGATGGTTAGGATTTCACAACCTAACTTTTTCTGAATCCAAGTGGAGAAGCATCTAAACTCATCAAAAGACTCACTCTTATGAGACAAAACTTTAATCCACGTAAACCTCGAGTAGCCATTGACAATCACAAAACTATGGACTTTTCCCCTTGAGCTAACAGTGCTAATAGATCCAAACAAATTCATGTGAAGGACTTCTAAAGGTCTAGAGGTGCTAATGTCCTTAATGGAATGAAAAAAGGATTGGACTTGCTTCCCTAGTTGGCAGGAATCACATATGTCGTCTTTGGTGAACTTAAGCTTGGGGTCACCTCTAATTAGGTCCTGTTGGGTCACTCTTCTAAGGGTTTTCATATTGGCATGACAAAATCTCCTGTCCCACAACCAAGAATCATCAATAATAGTTTTTAAATAAAATGAAGCAACACATACAATATTACTTAAATTAAGCATATAAACATTGTTGATCCACTTTCCTTGCAAAATAGTGTTGTTATTCAAATTAATAATGCATGTATTTTCTAAAAAAATTATGATGAAGCCCTTATCACATAGATGACTTATGCTTAATAAATTATGTTTCAGTCCATCTAGAAGCAAAACATTTTCAATCAAAAGGTTCTTGGAGTTTTTGATTATACATGTGCCCACCATATTCTTGGTGGTGTTGTCTCCAGGAGTGACCTTTCCTCCAGCCCTGGCCTCCAGCGAAATGAATTGGTTGGCATCTCTAGTCATATATCGTGAGCATCTACTATCTAGGTACCACATACTCTCATGAGGCCTTTTGTAAGAGCAAGCCTACAAAATTTTCAAACGTTAGATTTAGGAAACCAAACAGGTTTGGGTCCCTTCTTATGGAAAGAAGAAAGCGATGCATATGTGTTATACTTAAATCATGCAATTTGGGTCTCCACACCCAATGTGTACTATGATGAATAGTGCAAGTGAGTGAAATATGTCCAAGCATGCTCATGAAAAATATCTAACTCCAGGAAAAGGATTTAATAATCTACTTGAGTGGTGATATTTGTTCTTGAAATTATATAATACATGCAAAGTGGGTTTATAATTTTCAAATGCTTTGAGTTTTTTTAACTTCTTAAACTCCTTTTCAAACTCAACAGAAGAAGACTTCAAGGAATCATGTGCATCAGTTAAGTCAATATGCTTTTTATTTAATGCTTCAAACTCATCAAGTAAAGAAATGTGATTTCTATCAATTTGGGCATTATCTTTATGTAAAACTACATACTCTTTTTATAAACTTAAAAACTCCAATTTTAAACAAGCATGCAAATTCTTAAGTTTCCTATATGATGCATGCATTTTTTCAGAAAATTTAAGTAATTTATTATAGGTTAGTTCACATACCTCTTCTTGATCAGACTGACTAAGGTGATCACTGGCCGTCAAGCACAAGTTTATTGTCTCCTCCTCAGCTGCAGTCTCAGAAGAATTCGAGGTAAAATCCGCCCAGAATGCCTTTTGAAACTGCTTCTTTTTCTACTTGAACTTGGGTTTCTCCTCACCCTTCTCCTTTCTTGGGTGATTTTTAAGTGTACAACAATCGACTTTGAGATATTCTGGCTTCTTGTATTCAAAACAAACCATATCAGAGGATTTTTATAATTTTTTCTATCCTTATATTTTTTCCACTTCCGATGATGCTTGAGATTTTTTCTTAGAAAGCTTTTGAATTTCCTGGTGATTAAGGCAACATCATCACTTTCAAACCTAGAAGAATTTGTATCAGTATAGTTTTTTTTTAGCACCATAGTTTTCTCATTCTTCTTCTCACCTGCATCAAGTTGTCTTTGGTTCACCCCTTGCTCGTAAGCAATGAGTGACACAAGTAAGTTATCAATAGAATAAATATTCAAATCTTTAGATTTAGTAATTGCAATAATCCTAGCATTAAAGGAAGAAGGAAAGCATCTAAAAATTTTATTGACTCTTTCATATTTAGTTAGCTCTCTTCCGAAGGCATACAATGAGGTGACAACGTAAGAAATCAATTAAGTAGGCTTCATATGAAAAAGTTTGTAGTCATGCAATAAAAAATTCAACCTTGATTTCTTAACTTCATTTGTTCCTTCATAAGTAATATATAATCTATCCCAAACTTTTTTACCAGCAGAACAAGTTAAAGCACGCATGTAATCTTTCGATTTCAAAGTAAAGAAAAAAAGTTTAAGCATTTTTGCATTCTGTTGCGCTAAATCCCTATCATCAAAAGTCCATTCAATAAAATGAAGTTCAATTTTAATACCATTAATTTCACGAGTTTATGGAGAATATCCATCCTTAACTAGCATCCATATGCGATAGCCAATCAATTATAAAAATGTAGACATACGAGTTTTCTAAAAATCAAAAGGATTATTATCAAACAATGGTGGTCGGGTAATTGAATACTCTTTCATAGTATTACTATTACCAAAGTTAGCCATTGATCAAAATTTAAAAGTTTTCAAAAACTCATTTTTATGAATCTCGCTCTAATACCACTTGAAAGTTTGTAAGGGATGTTAAGCCCTTATGAACAAGTCCCAAGGCTAACTAAGAGGGGTGTAAATCGGTATTTAAAAATTTCTCTAAATAAAATCGCAAACACAATGAAACAATCACCATAGAAATTAAAGTGCAAAAATTAAATGCAGAAAAATAATAAGAAAGAACACACCAGGTTTTTTAGTGGTTCGGTCAACTTGACCTATGTCCACTCCGCGGAGCCTGTCCTCTAAGTATTGCACTAAACTCAGTGTCTCTCCTTTTTCCCCCACAGTAAGGCAGAGAAGCCCGTATGAAAATTCCTTTCCACCAACCCCGTTGAGGCAGAGAGCCCAACTCCTTTAGCTTCCTCCAAAAGTAGGCAGAGGACACAATTCTTTTTGCTTCCTCATAAAGCAGACAGAGAACCCAACTCCTTTTGCTTCCTCCTAAAGTAGGCAGAGAACCTTGATCAGTTACTGAAGTAGACCTCTCTCGAACCTCCAAGGAACCAGGGATGATGACTAGAGAAGATGACTTGGATCCCTTCATGGAGCAACCTTTGTGAAACCCCTCATAACCCCCCCCCCCCCTCACAAGATCTCCTCTTGAGAAAATAAGAGATCTTTAAAATAAGGGCATCAAAATTGCCCTAATTTGCAACAAATTATCAAATATCATCCAGGACGATTGACCGATCTTCCTATACGATTAGTTCAAAATAGCTCAATCAGCCAGGACAATTTAGGAGAGTCTTGACGATTAGAAGGTTCCTTTATTCAAATCGTCAAGGATGATAGTATATCATCCCATAAAATTAGTTCAATTCACCGAATATCATCCAGACCATCACCCTGGATGGAGTTGTTGAAACTTGTTCAATATGAATTAGGTTGTTAAACCTAAGCTTATGTCCCAACGGCTAATCAAGAGGGGGGTGAATTGGTAATTAAAAATTTTACCCTCATTTAAATTTTAAATTTGAGAATTTTAACTTTAGTTAATTTTATAGAAATACATTTTTCAACCACAAGTTAGAAACAATAAAACAAAAATAAACATAGCAGAAAAATAAAAGACACGAGATTTATAGTGGTTCGGTCAAACATGACCTACATCAACTCCCCGGAGGCACCCTCCGAGTAATGCACTAATACCACTAGTAACTCTCCTTTTGCACCCACAACAAGGCAGACAAGCCTTTAAAAAACTCTCTTTCACTACTACCCGGTGCGGCAGAGAATCGTCATCCTTTTACACTCTTCTTAGTGTTGGTAGAGAACCATCCGTCCTTTCACACTCTCCCGGTGTAGGCAGAGATCCCTTCATCCTTTCACACTCTCTTTGTGTGGGCAGGTAACCCTTCATCCTTTTGCACTCTCCTAGTGTGGGCAGAGAACCCTTCATCCTTTTACACTCTCCTAGTATGGGCAGAGAACCCTTCGTCCTTTCACACTCTCCTAGTATGGGCAGAGAACCCTTCGTCTGTTCACACTCTCCAAGTGTCGGCAGAGAACCAGATCTCCTTGATAGATCTTCTCACAAGAAATATAGAAGGAAGAGAGAAAAGAGTTATGTAATCAAAAATCACAAGTTGAGACTCTTACTTTTGAGTACCAAGTGAAACCTTCACGCTCTAGTAGTAAGAATCCTCCTTTAAACACTCTCTCCCACTCTCTCCTTGACTTTCCATTTAGTAGACTTGAAGATCAGTAGTCATAAAGATTAAGTGATAGTTTATATTGGACTTTATATAGGAAATACACAAAAAATTATCCAAAAACTACCAAAATTCAAGTCTATCAGCAGTAGATCATCGCGTACGATCGTGGATCGTCCTGGATAATGTTAATTAATTAAAATGGAAATGAATCCAATGTATATTGGTATGATCTGACTTTGTACACGTTAATCATCCCGTACGAATAAGGTTTGTCCGGTATGAATGGTTATACCATAGGTCGGTTCCAAAAACTGCAGGAAGTTGCCCAATTTTTAAGAGTCGGTGTGCTTCATCCTGGGATGAATATGAGTTCGTCTGGATTAAATTTTTATAGAGGACATTTCATCCTGGCACGAATATGGATTTCGTCTGAAGTAAATTTTCCAGAGGACATTTCATCCTGGGACGAATTGAAGTTCGTCTGGACGAAAATTTTCCAGAGTGCATTTTGTCTTGGCACGAATATGAATTTCATCTGGACAAAAATTTTCCATAGCCTATTTTGTATTGGGATGAATAGGAATTTCATCCTGGATGATCAGGACTTAGAAAAATTTTCTTCACTTCCTATTCATTCCATTGCTCTTCCGAGTAGATAATTGTCTTGAGCGTCCCATACGAATTGTGTTCATCCCGTACAATCAGTATAATTTTTTAAAGATCTCCTTAAGTGAGTGTGTGTGTGTTTATTTACACAATTACAATGACTCTCTCTCAAACTCAATTCAAAGAAAAATACAAGCTTCAATTTAATAACTATCTCATGCTGAATTTGATTTGAAGTCTTCATTAGTCTGGAGTTCGAATTTCCTGAAATGTTAGTCCACACAAGAGCAAAAACAAATCTTCCAGAAAGTGTTAGGAGACAACAAAACTTAAAATGATAATATTTGGAATCATCAAAATTATACAAGTTGCAAGAATCTAAAACATGCAATTACCAACTCTCTTAACAATCTCTCCCTTTTTATGATGGAAAAACAATTATTTTTTGTATAATTTTCTAAATTTAAGAATCTCCTAAACTCCCCATGAATTGATGAACATAAGGAAGCTTTGCACAACAATTTTATCTCTTCCCTTTTTTAAAAAAAAATTTAAAAATGCAACAAAAACAATACCACGAAAAAAAAGTACGATACAAATAAGGATATGAAAAGATACGAGTTACGAAAAGATACAAACAAATAGTATTTTTCCCCTTTTTGACAACAGCAAAAAGAGAAGAAGAAAAAGACCAGAAATATAAGCAGTCATATGATAATCTTGAGATAATTGATCCTTGAAAATGATTGAAATAAATTTGGCAAATAAAATCAAATCATTAGGCAAATCAAAATGATTCATAGAATTTAAGAAGTGATATAACATTGATAATAAAATATATATATCAAAAACATGAATCAAATTAGGCACTAAGATAAAGAATATCATTGCAAAAAGGATGAATATTAAATTTGTATATTTCAAATGTCAATACGAAATATAAATGTACAGAATATCAATTTGAATTAAGAGATTAAAAGATTGTGGAGAGAAATGACTACCACATGTGGCGCTTTGCGTATCTTTTTCAATATTTTTGGCACATTTTTGTGCATCTTTTAACTTATGAGCTTATTTTGTGCCTCTTTTTCAAATTGCAAACCATTGTGCATTCCTTTTGATTTTTGTACATTTGTATAATTTTTAAGAGAAATCTTGATCTTTCAAAAATCAATAATAAAAAATTTTAAATTTTTCTAAGTGCATCAATATTTATTGATAAGTGAAATACAAAATAAAAAATATCATAATTGCAATATTAATATTAAACATTAATGTAATCTAATAAGAGACATGAAATTGATAATTTTAATTATATCAAGTTATAAGTAAAACTTAAATTTAGAAAAAATTAAAATTTCTAATAAATTCAATTTTAAGTTATACTTCAATGTATAGCACTCTTAAGATCAAAATTTTTAAAAATTGTAATATGGGCTAACACACATTTCTAAATAACATATAAAAAACAAAACTAAATAACTTATATTGATATCAAAATAAGGAATATTATAATCTAAGTAAATGATATCAATATGAGATAAACTCCAAATACAAAGACATCAAATAAAAACCAACACAACTCAAACAAAGTACATAACACATCACAATACAAACACATCAACTAAATAAAACTAAAATATAATCAAGTACATGAAATCATTCTGATGGACCCTGATCTAGAGGAGGAGGAGGTGCACTACCAAAGAAGTTGAAATAGCTACTGATTATAAGCATATTGGAATTTATATCATTTATTTGTTCTCGCATAAATCTCATGTCTTGATTGTATTGTACATCCTGCTGCTGTATATGAGCTTCAATTTGATCAAACCTTTGATCAAAGTGAGTCTCTAAACGGTCAAATCTTTTAACCAAATCCTGATAATTTGGTTCATTAGCAGGTGCAGGTTCAGCTTCATGTTCTTCCTCAGTATCACTAATGACATGTGTTTTACTTGGTTCAACTTTATTGAAGATTGCTCTAAATGATCCATCGTTGTAGTAGAGTGGTTCTTCAAAATCTTGGTCTGGATGAACTAAATTGTACTTCTTCTCCAGAATGTAAGCCACTAAATATCCTAAGGAAATGTTCTTCTTTCTTTTATGTGCAACATGGCCAATTTTAGAAAGTTCATAAAGATAGTCAAGAATAAGTTGGGCTTCATCTATTGGTTGGTCAGTCATAATCAAGTAGGTTACCATAGAAAGAAGAGGAGTAATATTGATTCTATCACTAGCTTTAGGAATTATAGAAGTTCTAAGAACATACTGGATGATACGAGCATTATGAATGAGTCTGGATACTTTAGGCATATGCTCATTAAAAATGATTCCTCTAATCACTGTATTAATTTCAGACCATTTTAATTCAGAAGTGGTGGTCAATGTATGTGCTCTAGTTCCCTCAGTTCTTAAGTTTAAAAAGATTCCTAGGTTAGCCTTGGTGATTTCAACTTTTTTCTTAAAGACATAGGAACAGATTACAGAATGGTCAGAGTTTAAAGACATGTTTGCCAGGAAATAATGAAAGGTTTCTTTGTTGTAGAGATAAACTAGTGTGAGGATGAAACCAAACTGAGTGGAGGAAAACAAGTTCATTACCTTAAAGGTTAATTGTTCCTGAAGGAGAACTCTAGAGGGTGTGATCTTAGCAGACATGAATCTGGGAAAAGACTCTTCATTGGCTTTGGAAAGAAAGTTATCAGAAGAGTTTTTAGGTGGTCCCTTAGCTATAATCTTTTGTTGCTTGCTTGAATTTTCCATTGAAAAGGATCTAAAGGAAGAATGGTTTTGAAAGTGATGTGTGAGTGATGACTATTGAGTTCAAAAGCCCGCCAATTTATTGAAAAACGACTGTTCGTACAAACAAAATTTACTTTCGTCCCGTACGAAAAAATTTGGTATGGACGAACGAATGAGTCCAAAATAAATTGGCTTTCCGTAATCACACAACTTACTAAGCGTCCTTTCGTACAGACTTTTGACCAAACGATCGTACGGACGAACACATGTTCGTCCCGGGCGATTAAAAAATTATGATCATTTTAATGGCAGTTGAAATCGTCCCCCACACCGAACCGCCATGTGTTCGTCCGGACAAACCAAAGGTTCGTACGTATGAATATTGTATTAAAAATGACCTTATCCATTTAACTTTCATTCAATCGTCCCGTCGTTTGAAAAAATTTTGTCCTGGATGATCGTTACAATCGTGTAGACGAACAGAAAATTAAAAACTGAAAAACTGGCGCAAAATGTTCAAATCTAACAGTTTGACACACTACACAATTCATCCCGTAAGAAATATTTTCGTCCTGCATGATTTTCACACGAATTTTTTAAAACATGCACCCAATCAAAACTGAAACACAAACACAACAAAAAATGCATTAACTCACAAAAATAAAAACTTAAATATTGAAAATCACAAACATAAGATAAACAAAATCATAAAAACACACAAAAACATTAACTAGAAAACACATATCAATGTTACAGAAAACATTTTTAATTAATAAAACTTAAAATAATAATATTTGGAATCATCAAAACTATACAAGTTGCAAGAATATAAAACATGCAATTAGTAACCCTCTTAACAGGATGTCTAGATGATGGAAAAGTAACTTGATTGTTTGGGCTAATTAGTATAAAAAGGCACAAATCATCCAGAACATCTCCCTGGATGGATGTCTGGACGATGAAAAAATAACTTGATCGTCTAGGCCGATCTCATGATCATCCAGGACTATTAGTTTAAAACATCACATATCAGCCAAAACATCACCATAGATGGAGTCAGGCTGATTATGGATCATCCAGGAAGAACTAAGGTTTGTTAACTGATCATCCCGGATGATCATGTGATCGTCGAAGATGATATAAATGAGTAATCAAACCTTAATTTCTTCCTTAATTACAAAACAAATTTAGGCATATTATAGTGTAGCATCCAGGATGATGTCTTGTAGGATGTCCAAAAATAAAACATGCCTAAAAGGTTATGGCGGCTGATTCTTTCTGATTTGATCCTATCATCTTGGACAATGATAATATCGTCCAGGTTGATTTACTTAATTGTGACTGCCTTAACCAGGATGCCCTAATTAGGATTTCTATTTTTAACTGATCGTCCAGGACTATTTGGGATTGTGCTGAATGATATGATCAAAAATAGAAAACTTTAAAATAGTCAAAAATTTTCCCCCAAGTGTGTGTGTGCAAGGTTACATAGCATCATGACCCACATTATTACAATGGACTCAAGAAAAATTAAAAAGACACTTAGCATACGTTATAAGCTAACTCAATCCTAATCTACCCAATCTTGAGCTGGTTCGATTTGCCATTTGATCTTGTGGACCTAAAATGTTTGTAGGCAAGGCAGTCATAAAAAAATTGAAATGTTTGCTATCATCAAAATTATATTCCCTGAAATTTGATTCGTAAAACTAGGAAACTTTAACCCACTAATTCAAGCTACCACAAATATGATGTAATATATGATGTAATGTAAATAAAAGTGACAGTGTAAAAAAAATTTCATTTACAAAATTCAAAATGTACAGCAGACATTACAAGAAAGTAAGGTGACCAGGCTTCACCACAACAAAATTTGTTTTCTAAGCCTATGGTATATATATATATATATATATATATACAATCCAATAAATTAAGATCCTCAAGCTCCAAGTCTTCTATGGAATTTCAAAAGAGATCATCCTCCAAACGAGATAATATCATCTTTTGAAATCCCATTTGAATATATAACTAGGTGTATTTGATAATTTTAAAACTCAAGATGTTGTGCAACTTTATCTATATATAATTTAAATTATATAGGGACACATACATATACATCATTCCAAGGTATATTCTACTTTGACTCTTGTAGGAATGTAAAGTAATAGCACATAAAAAATAAAGTGCAGGAGTAGTTGTGTAATAACTTAATGCTTCTGATGCAATTCTTAAATTTCCTAAGTGTAGCAATATGAATTTAAAATGTTTGACATTCAAATTACTAAAAATAAATAGACATATATTACGGTGCTCTCCAAATAATGAAACTAGCAAGCAATTCAAATGACTGGCCTAACTTAGTCTAAAGTCAGTTGTCCTAACAAACCATATAACTATATGTATGAGGCATTGTGGCTTTGTTATTTTCTATAGAAATTTATTAATTAAGATGCATGAGTTTTGGATGTTTGTTCCTCTTTTTTTTTTTTTTTGAAGAAATGCAAATTGCATTAAAAGCTAGAAAAGAAACCCCTAATACAAACTATAAAGAAAATAAAACTAAGAGTTCCTAATCCAAACAAAATGAAAGGAACCTTATTGAAGAAAATACTTGTTAAAATAAAACTATCGTAATTAAAATGAGACCCACTACTTCTTATTTTAAAACCTATAGGGTGGAGGGGATACCAAATATTAAACAACCTAAAAGGTTGGTTAGGATCCCAGAATTCCCAACCGGTTAAAAATAAAAACTAGTACCGATTCCATAAACAATTACTATAATTTCATAAAACAAATATAAATAATAAAAAAAATAAAAAAATACACAAATTAATTAGAAAGGAAATCAAAAGAACATCAGAAACTAGAAAAATGCCTAAGAATGCTTTAATTATGCTTCTCTGAAATAAACAAATGCCATCCGTTGAATTCGTAGGAAGTAGATTCCCATCCTCTGAAATAGATATATGCCAATTTCGAATGCTAAGAATGTTATTCATAACAAGAAGTCTGATATCCTTCCTGAAAAATAGCCCAACCATCAAGCACCGATCGAGAATGAATCCCCAGCACCTCCTTTCAAATTACAATCAACTTTCCTTTTTCTAAGAACATCCTCAATAGGTCCTAAGAATTTGAGTTGTTCAGTGTTTTTATAATGCTAACCAAACTTATATTTTTATTACTATTTACAATAATCAAAGATTTAGAAATATTAGAACCATCATGATTTGGTGGAGAAATCCCAAATTTATATTTTTCTTGTCAAGATACGGTTGATTTTCTTTCAACAACCATGTGATCCTCAAAGTTTACATCAATAGGAGGAACTATGGAAACCTCCTCCTTCTCCAACTTTTCCTCTTTATTCAAAGAAATCTACTTCTACCCTTGTAGAATTCCTTTCATCCATAACATTTTTTTTGGTACAATAACAGGACCATCTCCGTAAACTACTACATTACTGTTGAGATTATCTTCAGATACAGCAACATATTTACCTTGCATACCTAATGATTCCTCATTGATCTTCCAACAATTTTTGTTCACATTAAAATTCATAACATTTAAATCTGATGATAACATTGGATCATATTTCGAACCATCAACAAATTTTCCATCCTGATTAATTCCATCCCAATCTTTGTTTGAATCTTCATTAATAGCACCTTCATCAACATCTTCTCTAGCATCTTCAATTAACAAGTTAATATCACCTATGTTAACAACTACATTTCAATCTTCCTTATGAGATAACACATTAAACATATTGTTTTCACCCACACCTGATAAAAAGTGATCAGATAAGGCATCCACTTCATACACATTTTATTCCAATATACTATTAAGCAATCCAGAATCCTTCTCATTAACCCTACCATATTCAACAACCAAGTTATCCACAGGGGTTTGATAATTTAAACACCCATCTAGGTTATTCTAAAAAAAGGCTTTTCTCCTATTCTTTTTCCTTAATTTAACATGCATCCATGGACCATATGAAGTTTCATTAACATTTTTAGATTCATTAATATATTTCTTCATACTTTCCTTGACAGAATTACTTAATACAGGTGAGACATTAGGACACACAAAAACTTTATGTCTAATCCTTCCACACTTGAAGCACAAAACATATATATTCTCATATTCAATTTTTTTAAAAATTTTCCACACAAACCTTCAATCCAAATTCCACAAGGAAGCTTAGTATTCAAGTTGATTTGAACACAAGCTCTAGCAAATTCCCTTCTACCCCATTAAAACATGATAGCAACTAATAAAAATGGTGTTCCTATTCTTGAGAGAATTCTTGTAATGTTAACGTCATCCCAAAAATGAAGAGGTAAATGAGGCAATCGAATCCAAATAGGTGAAGAAATTCCCTCAATTGAAATAGAAGAAAAAGCAGGTGTCCATTTATCTATACCAACAATGAAACCACCCACATACAAAGGACCCCCATTTAATACTTCCTCCATAACTTCAGATGAATGAAATGAACACAACAACCAATATAACACAAGAGAGGTTATATGAAAACCACCAAATTTACTCCATTGATGTCATAGTTCAAGACTACAAATGGAAAAAGGCATGTTTTTGCTAAGAATTTTAACAACCAAAGAATTCCTCAGAACTTGAACATTAGTACTTTTTTCTCCACTTCAAGTTTAACCACATTTGCATCCTCATTATCTTCAAAATTGCCTTTAAAATCTATTTTAATATATGGAGTTTTGATCCACACATTAAAGTTCTTAGAATCAGGTTCTACCAAAAGTGAGGTCTTCTTAATATCCTTATTAGAATTATCCTCCAGCAATTTGGTAGATGATTCTTTCTCACAGACATCAACAGGATTATTACCTTTATCAAAATAATAGTTCACTTTCAAATTTAATCCCATGGATGAAGAAGAAGCTTCCAAATCATTTATTTTGGGAAGAAAATTTGAAACAAAAGAGTCAGATTGACGACTATCCAACATAGAGAAAGGTACCTTATGATCCAAACAGTTAGCTGAAACCACTTCTTTCCCTTTGCTTCCATCGGGAAAACATAATTGGCAAAAATCCGACCTTCTCTAATAATCAGAGGAGTATTTTTGAAATATGATTTCTGAGATAAACTATGATTGAATAAGAATCTACCTTTTGCATCCGAAGGATTTTGAGGAACAACAGATGATGGGGTTGAGGTATTTCGGTCATCGAAGGATGACCAGGGACCCTCTACCACCATAAATGGATGCAGCTAAAAATTTTCAACAGAGGAATTTGAAAATCTTACAAAAATTGTGGACGTTCTCTCTCCTTGACATGGCTCTTGCTGATTAATCAAATATAGTCCAAATGGGAGTTTTTTAATTTCAAATTTACCTTGTGTGAATTTTTATTTTATTATTTGAATTTCAAATAGTTGATGTTAGTTATTTAATTTTAAATAATTTGTAAGTTGACAACTCCAAGTGTGGGAGCTACAAATCTACAAATCTTAAAGCTTATACTCATAATGCAATAATCCCCAATATAAGATAGATGATTGCTTGAAGCCTTTAGAGATTTATTGGTCATTTATTAAGATATAGAGAAGGGATCCTTTAATTAAGTACATATGCTCTCCAAGTGGAATAAAGCAAGATGTATATGGTCTTTAGTTTATTAATTTTTAATTAAGGGTGATGAATCCCACAAAACTTTACATTCCACAAATGGAAGCTAGAATAGTGTATAAAATTCTTAATTTGTTATTAATGTTTTTTAAAGTACCTTAATCAAATATGTGTGTGCTCCTAAAATTGAATCAAGCACCACATAAAGGGATTATTACGTGATTTAAGGTTTATTAATGACCTTAAAAAATAATACTAAAATTCCCACCAAAAGGAAGCACACATCAGCCCTAAAAGGTCTTATTATTTAATTAATATTAATAATCAAATTTATTCGATTAAATAAATTAATCAAAATAATTATCAAAGTATTTTTTTTATATTTTTGTTGAATTGTTGTAATTTTTATTAATTTATTTGGAATTTTAAATTAATTATTGAAGTTTTAATTAATTTTAAGTAATTATTAATTAATTATTAATGAATTATTATTAAATTTTATTAAAATATTAATTTAAATTAAAATTATGAATATCTAAATTTTGTTTAATTTTACTTAACAAATTTAGAATATTTGAATTGTATTTATTAAAACTTTTTAATTATATAAGAAATTTATTATTTAATGAATAATTTAAATATCCTAATTATTAACATAACTTGGGATATTTAGTTTTGATATCAAATTAACTTCAAAATTTATGAAATTGATAACATTAGTTCAAGATAACCAATGAATCAATCTGGGAAATTTTTGGATTAAATAAATTGTTTTTTTTTTATTTTTAATTGATTTATTAATTAATTTTTATTTAAGGATTCATTAATTATTAATTAAACTTCAATTGAAATTGGTTATATTTTTTTTATTGTAGAGGTTAATTATAGTTAATTAAATTTTATTATGCATTTTATGAATTTTTTTTTTGGAAAAATTAGCTATTAATTAAGTGTTGATTTTCATTTAATTATTTTATTGTTAATTAATGTCAAATCAGGGTATATTTAATTACTAGAGTTTAAAACTACACATTTACAATCATACCACATTAATTATGGTTAATTTAATCTAAAAAAATTGATAATGATAAATTTCTAAACATTTAAGTCACATCATGGCCCAAAGTGTTTAGAATTTCAATCAAAAAATCTATGGGCTCTCAGTGAGCTAATGGGAAGTCGTCCAGTGGGATTGTGATCAGAGAAGGTTTGAAACCCCATTGCCGTCCGATAGCTGTTGAAGGCAAAGGGAAGAGCATTTTGGTGAATGGGTGTGAAAATTCTAATTGTATGGATGGTGAACTTGCTGATTTGCCGTTCTTGATCCGATTGCGCCGGAAAATCTGGTTTTACGGGTTAACAATTTTTCTGGAATTCTTGATCTAAAGAAGGAGCGGAATATGGAGAAGAATGTTCTGGTAATGGAAAATCGGAATGCTGATAGTATCGGGCTGAAGACTGATGATCTATTGAAGACGACGGAAGATCCTTTATCTATAAAGGATAATCTGGGTATGGCGGACAGCTTGGGAAACAAGAACGAGATTGTTGATGCTTGGTCGAAACCGAAGCACATCAAGATAGCCTTTAGCAAAGATCAAGTTGAATTCACTGATGATGGAGTGGAGGTGAAGATGGATTCTGATACGGATACCGAAAACGGGATGTTACTGCCAAGCACTTTAATCACAATTGAGTTTTTCAGAACTTCCATGTTCTTG
>NW_021319083.1:15220790-15280512 GCF_001605985.2 Dendrobium catenatum | reverse complement strand
AACTAATGTTTTTTTAAAGAACCGAAAAATTTTAGATTTTATAAACTGTGGTAGGGGTTGTGATTCCATTGAGTCTTATGAGCATATCATGGTTAATTGTAAATACTTGATTGAGGTAATCATGAGAATTCGTGAATGGGGTATTCAAATACCTTTCTTCAATTCTTTGGATGATTGTTTGCATAGTTTAAAGGCTCTAACGGTTCAAAATTCTGGAATGGTGAAACTCTATTGCACAATTGTTTACTTGTCATGGAAGAATAGAAATGAAATTCAGCACCAAAAAACTGCTATACCGAGCTCTTTAGTTGCAGCTAATGCTCTTTATTTGGCTACCTCCAATGTTAATCCTTTTCTTGTAAGTTGGGGCACTAATCTCCCTAGGGAGTCCCTTCATCCTTGGTGCCCCCCTCCAAAGGATTGGATTAAAATCAATGTGGATGCTTCTCTACTTGGATCCAATCAAGCTGGGATTGGAGGCATTTTCCGTGATCACATGGGGAGATTCATCAGTGCTTTTGGGAAAAAGAGAACTCATTGGAATATAGCTCAATTGGAGCTTGATGCAGTTTTTGCGGCCAAGGACTTCCATTGTGATTGGATGCTTGAATGCAAAGGAATTATTGTGGAGAGTGATAATGTAAATATTATCAATTTCATTCATGATTCTTTGAAGAAGAAGAATAAATGGCTCATGGATAGATGGTCTTATAAGGATCTTTGCTTATTAAAGGACTTCAATAAGGTAATTTTTCATTATGTTTCTAGAAATTGTAATAAGGTAGCTAATTGTTGTGCTACCCTTGCTTTAGATGATAGTTTTTATTTTGATAGTTTCTCTTTGGAAAACATTCCTTCCTTATTATGGAACCTTATCAAGGAGGAATGTGATCCTTTTATTACTTGTAATTAGTTTCTTTGATTCTTAATGCATTAAATTGCTTTCTTCAAAAAAAAAAAAGAAGAGGTAGATTAGGTAGCCTAATCCATATCGGTGCTGTCAATTCTTTTAATGAAGATGGATGAAAATCTGGAGACCATTTCTCCAGACCGATGATACATCCATCTACAAACCGGCGGCCACTTTTTAAAACTAAATCCATAGCATCTTGATCTTAAAAGGCACAAAGAACCCAACCTCCACCAAGTAGAGTAATGTGAAATCTTCCATATATATTCCACTGTCTTCTTAGCTCCACACCTATGACATGATAAGGAGTATTTTCACCAAACACCTTGACTACCAGAGATTTCATTAATCTATCCGAGTTCTCCTTTTCACTCGGTTGATGACGCTTTACTGTACCATCTTCAGAAAATCTTTCTCCATAATCAAAGTCAATAATTTTAACTTTAGACTTTGAATTACAAGCATTTCCCACAACAGGATTCTGAGGGATAAAAGAGTTTAGATCATCCAGGTTATCACAATTTCCCAAAATGGCTGATTCGCATTCTCTAACTTTCTCCATGTCTTCCTTCTCTTGTGCCACACCAGACATTTCATTACCTTGTTCTTCAGCTCCTTCACCTTCCAAACCATAACTTGAAGAAAATACTCTGTCATATTCCGAAGGGGGGATCTTCGCCAAATCAGAAGTGCCTTTAACAGAGACCACAATATAATCTTTACGTGAGTAACCTTCTTCAGAATTATCAGATTCCCTGGATCTAGTTCCCGAATCATCAAACATCACCTTCTTTCCCTTCCCTATGACCTCCAATTATTTCTTGAGAGAATGGTGAGCACCTTCTCTGATTACCAAAGGTTTAGCAGATTTAAACGTTAGTTTTGAATCCAGATCAAACAGCCTGTTTGCATCTCTAAAAGATGGAGGACAATTGATTTGGTTGATATGTGGAAGTATCCTGACTGCAGAAGATCCATTCATTCGACCGTTGTCGACGCCAGAGGTAGGCAGACGCCATCCATCCGCCGCCATCAGAGGCAAATGCAATTTGCGGGAAAACAAATTTTCAAAATACTGTTGTTTTCTCTCTCTACAAACCTAGAGCTTCTCTCTCTACCCTCATCATATCTTCGATTCTCAATGGTCTATGCTTGGATATTTTAATTCTACTTCAGGGCTTGGGAAAGGTTGCCCGCTCTCTCCATATCTCTTTTATATTGTAATGGATGCTCTATCTAATATCTTGGATGACTATTCTCACACTTATTATTTTGAGGGGATTAAGCCTGGGAATACATCCCTTTCTAATCTTCTTTATGATGACGATCTGCTCAATTCTGGAAAGCTTCTTTAGATAATGCTCATAAACTTAACGATATTACGAAGTACTTCTCTTCTATTTTTGGTTTGTTTATTAATTCACATAAAATCTCTCTGATTATTTTTAAAGATTGTCATTTAGAAGCTGCTGTAAGTTTTATTCATAGTATTAGAATTTCTTCATATCTTTTAAAATATTTAGGTTGCCCCCTATCTAGTAAGAATCTTAATATTACTGATTTCAACCACTTTTTAGTCTTATTATGAATCTCTTGGCTAGTTGGAAAGCAAAATTGCTTTCTTTTGCTAATAGGATGCTATTTCTTAATTTTGTTATTTCTTATTGGATTAAATGTATTGTCATGCCTAATTACTGCTTTAAGTTTGCTCTAATTTTCTTTTTCATGTTGATCCTACTAGTAGAAATATCATTGCTACGAATAAAGTTTGTAAGCCAAGAAATATTGGCAGGCAGGGTATTTTTGATATAGGAGCGCTCTGTTTTGCTTATAATTTCTATCTTATTTGGAGAGTAATTAATTATATGGATCATCTAGCTATTTGGATAAAGTTTAAATATGTTTATTTTTAGAAACCTAACTCGCATACTATTTCAAGATTTTTGAAGAATATCTCTTATATTGCCAGGGAGATTTAAAGAAAAATTCATTTTAACATTTTCTGCAATAGTACTCTCTTTATAATGGAATCCTTGGTATATGGGGATGTTTATTCATGATATTTCAATTTTAGATAGAGTTACCTTGCCTTCTTATTTTCATAATGGGAAGTTAGGAGACTGGATTTATGTTAATTGCTGGTCTTTTCCTCCTTCTTTGCCCACGACTATTAGTATTATATTTTCTCAAGTGGCTATTATTGATACAGAAGAGTCAAATATTTCTTGGAATAATGTTCTTATTTTATCTTTTAAAGTGTTTCATAGAAGCTTCTATGATAGTTTTAATAAGGTGGATTGGTATAAACTTATTTGGCACAACAAATATGCTTTGAGATACTCTTATTATACTTGGATGAAAATGTCGAAGGGTCTTAAAATGAATGATAATCATATTAAAAGGAATATTAAAGTTCCTACTACTTGTATCCTTTGTTTAAATTTTAATGAAATTTACAATCATTTATTTTTTGAATGTTATTATTCTCTTAGCATTATTTTTGGCTCTTGCCTCAACAATTTTTTTTTTCTTTTTTAGGCCTAATTTGGAGAAATTACTGAATTTTATTTCTTCTCTTAATTTTGATTATAATCTTAAGGATTTCTATTTTTTAATTTCCTATGGTTTTATTTAATTTATATGGAAAGAGGGAAATGTTAGGAGGTTTAAGAATAATTTTTCTAGTTCTGATTTTTTGTGAAAATCCATTTCCTTCAATCTGCTAAGATTTCTCTTTGGAAGTCCTATCATTATATTAAAAGTTTTTTGTCTTTTTTTAGAATTTTTATTTTTTTCAGTTTGGTTCTATGAAATAAGGTTTTATTTCAAAAACCTTTGATGGCTTTTTATTTTGTAGTTTTTTTCTTTTATTTTGTAGGTTGGTGTTTCTTATTTTTGTGTTTCTGTGCTCGAACTGTGGCTTGGGGTGGTCTCTTTTCTGGTGGAAGGCTTTTGGACATGAGGCCTATTTTCTATCTTGATGTGCTTGGTGGATCTCTTTCGTGGAGGTTGATGTGTTTTTTATGAGGACTGTGGTTATTCTGCTGAAGACCAGCTAGCTGATTGGTTTTAATGTTGTAGCATCATGTGCTTTTTTGAGGTATTTTTACATGGATGGGTTTTTTTTTGTTTCCTTTGGCTCCATTGGTCCATGCATTTATGATTAATTATTGTTTCTTTGATAGATCTTTTTTCCATCCTTTTGGTTCTATGCAGGATCTATTGATCCTTGATTATGTTAATTTTTCTCCTATTTTTTTAGGAGTTTTCTTTCCTTTTGATTAGGCTCTAGTTTGAATATGTAAGTTTTTCTTAGCTTTTTCTTAATATTCATTTGTAATTTTTTTTGCTTTTCTTTTTTGGAATGAAATTCGGCATGTTTGCCCCTATTTTTCAAAAAAAAAAATAAATCTTGTAGATGTTCTATCTATGCTAATTAGGATGAATGGCCTTGATCTGATCAGACAGAAGTGATCCATCCCATAGTTTTTCTTGTTCAACTAAACCCTTGATCCAATGGTATCACAACCAATTAATATGAATAGAGTAGATCCAATGGTTGTGAACCCATCTTTCTTCTCCAACCTCATCCTAATTAAACTCTATGCTTGGATTCTTGCTCGAATGTTTTATACAAAAAATGTAATGATTTAAAAATTGAAGAAGAAGAAATATATAACTTTTGAGTTTGAAAGTTACCTGGTTAAAATAGATCTTAGATAGAGTTAGAAAAATTGATTTCTTAGTTGAAGGATCTAGATAAAACTTAATGAAGACATCAAGCTCTAAGAAGTAATAGATTAGAAGTTAATACAACTTGGATGGTCCTGAGCTTGGTTCACTATCCACCCTACCACTGATGAGCTCCAAATGCCAAGAAATTTTTAGGGAGATATATAGGAACCACTTTGGAAGCAAAACAAAATAAAAGAGCGGCTTTAGAGTGAATGAGTAAAGAATCAAGTCACCATCAGTGTTGTGGGATGTTTAGCCTAATTTAGTTATTAGAGCTATTGTGGATGGTCAGGATTGATCAAATTGTGTGCTTGGATGATTGAAACCTATGCTAGGTAGTTAGGGAGCAGAGAGATGAGTTGGAGAAGGGTGAGAGTAACTTGGAGATGTTTTGCACAAGGGGAGCAGACCACCTATTTAGAACTAATCCAAAGCTTAAGCTAGGCTAGGCTTATGTTTAAGAAGATTCTAAAAGGAATTTAAGTACTTGGAGAGGCTTGGTTTGGAGGAAAATGGGAACTTATGAAAGTTTGACCATAAGGAGGATTTTAAACTTTCTTCAACTAGTTGACCAACAAATTGATCTAATTTACTTATGTGGACTTAAGGAAGTATAATAATTGTTTTTGGATGAGATGCAAGGATTTAGAGCTCTTGCACTGAGATTTAAATGGAGAGTTGACTAATTCAATGGGTTAATTGAGTCAAACCCACTGGATTTGACTTTTGAATCGATTAGATGCTTTTGAGCTATCCAAAGAGGTGGAATTGGAGGTTTATATGCCTTGAATTGAATGTATACAATGACTTAGCCTAAATAAGTCTTGTTTGATTAGACATGGGCCCAGTTGACCAAGTCAAATGATGACTACTAAGGGTGATCAACCATATATATTTCACTTGGAGTGATATTCAAAGAAGTTTGGTGATATTCCAAATTAGCTGGGGTTTGATTGAAGGTGATTAAGTTTGATGATCAATTGAAACTTGAACTAACTTAATAAGTTAAAATAAGCCAATTACTCATTTAAAGATCCAATGATGGATGGTTTGCTAGATATAGCTCATAGTGAAGTGGTTTGAATAATGATTGAGGTTAGGGAGGTCAATGCATTATGGATGATAATGTATTGGGTCAGTTGATTATAATTCATGGCAATAATTACTTAAATGGTTATAGTTCAATTTTTGTACAACTGATTGTTGATTGTAAATGGTGATTCAAGTTTGATTGAATATGAATGAAAGAGATATAAAATAAGTGATTATTGGCTAGATGATTGAAAACTATGTGATTATCAACTATAAGATTGAGAATTAGGAGCTTTAACATCTATATGACTTCATAAAAAATGAGATCAACAAATGAATCCCTAACAAGTGTGATGAATTTGAAGAGTAAATCAGATGTGTTGGTGTTGACCAAAGTGATCAATCGAATCTAGAAGGAAATTGAGTATTTGAAATTTGATTTATAATTAGCGATAACCTACTAGATAGTGAGTAAGAAAATTAGCACATTTAGTGAAGAAACTGTATGGAAGGATGAATTAATGAAAGAAAGTTATTTTAATTTAAACCTGAATGGGAGATCAATTCCCAAATAGAAGGATGTAGGTGTATACTTGAATGTGAGATTGATTACCATACAAGAAAATGAAAACTTGAATGGGATATCAATTCCCAAAATCAAGAATGCAAGGCTTGATTGAAAATTCAAATTTCAAACAACTAAGTGTTGGGTTAACTAAGAGGTTGATTGTTATAGAGAAAAATTTCAAACTTTAAATAGGACATCTATTCTTGAGCAAAGATAGATACCAAAATGGAAGAATGATTCTAAAATGAGTGAATTTTAAGACCTAACCAAAAGATCAATTTTTGGACATGGAAGTTTAACTTTGAATGGGAGATCGATTCCCCAAAAAAGATGGACACCCAAATGGGAGATCGATTCCCAAATGAGTGATTCAATAATCAAACTAAGAGATTGAGTCTCAGGCAGGATAGTTTAAACATTGAATGGGATATCAATTTTCAAACAAAGATGGATACCCAAATGGGACATTTAATCCAAAATGAGAGAACTTAAGACCTGACTATGAGATTAATTCTTAGACAAGAAGATTTAAACATCAAATGGGAGATCAATACTCAAAAAAAGAAGGATTCTTTATTTGGATATTGATCTCAAATGAGTTAATTTAAGACTTGACCATGATATCAATTCTCAAATAGTTAGATTTAAACTTTGAATGGGAGATCAATTCCCTAACAAATAAAAAAGTGCCTGATCGAGAGATCAATTCTCGAACTGAAAGATTTAAAATTTGAATGGGAAATTGATTCCCAAGTAAAGATGAATACATGAATGGAAGATCAATTCCCAAAAAAAGTGAATTTAGAATTCTTTGAAAAGAGCATTCTAACACGGTGAAGGTTTACTTTACAACAATTTTTAGATCATGGAAAAACATGAATGATTTCAAACATGTCAAGTACATTTTTTTAAGTTTAGTTGTTTCATCTAATGTTATTTTATAGCCCTGAAATAATCAAGTTATGCAATGCTAGATAGTCGGGATGTTAATCTCCATCAGGAGTTTGATAATGTTTGGCACCCTCCATGGCTAGGTTGGAACAAAATAAATGTGGATGATTCTCTTTAGGATTCTAATATTGCAAGTATTTGTGGTGTGTTTAGATATCACAAAGGACAACTTCTTCTTACATTTGGGAGGAAAAGAATCCATTGGGATATAACACAACATGAAATGGAGGCAGTTTTGTCAATAAGGGAATTTATTCAATTATGGCATTAAAATTGAACATCCTTTTACTGAATGGACTTTTGATGATAGGGATTTAGCACAACTTAATGCAAAATTCTTGAACTCTTTTTTTTTTGTGCTTTGAAATTAGAAGATTACTTATGAGTTTCAACTTGTGCTACTGGTAAAACAATTTGGGATAGATTGTGCATTACTTATGAAGGAACAAATGAAGTTTAGCAATCAAGATTGAATATTTTATTGCATGACTACAAATTTTTTTATATAAAACCTTCTGAATCAATTTTTGACATGTATATTAGGTTTACTTAAATCATTACCTCATTGCATGCCTTAGGAAGAGAGTTAACTAACTATGAAAAAGTGAATAAATTTTTTAGATGCTTGCCTTCTTCCTTTGATGCAAAGATTATTGCAATTATTGAATATAAGGATTTAAATACTTATTATGTTGATAACTTACTTGGATCACTAATTGCTTACGAGAAAGGGGTGAACCAAAGACAACTTGATGGAGGTAAGAGAAAGAAGGAGAAAACTGTGGCGTTGAAAGCTAACGATACGAATACAAATTCTTTTGGGTCTGAAAGAAATGAAGCTTACTTAATCACCAGGCAAATCAAAAGCTTTCTAAAGAAGAAGCAAAAGCACCATAATAAGTAAAATAAAGATAAGGGCAGCAAAAATTTTAAAAGTTCTAATGATATGATTTTTTTTTAATGCAGGAAGCTGGGATATATTAAGTCTGATTGTAATAAACTTAAGATTAACCAAGAAAGGAGAAGGATGAGGAGAAACCCAAGTTCATAAAGTATAAGGTTAAGAAGCGATTTTAAAAGGCATTCTAAGCAGATTCAACACATAACTCTTCTAAGACTTAAGGTGAAAAGGGGAAAACAAATTTGTGCTTGATGGCGGATGATCATCATGGTCAGACTGACCAAGAAGAGGTATGTGAACGTTACCTATAATCAATTACATGAACTTTCTGAACAATATAATGCATCATATAAGAAACTTAAGAAATTGCATGATAGTTTGAAATTGGAGTTTTTAAATTTTCAGAAAGAGCATGAAATTTTACTTAAAGATCAATCTACAATTATTAGCAATCACATGTCATTACTTGATGAGTTTGATGCATTAAATAAAAAGTATATTGAATTATCAGATGCACATAATTCCTTGAAATTATCTCATGTTGAGTTAGAAAAAGAGTTTATGAAATTAAAAATATTAAAAGCATTTGAAAATGATAAATTAACATTGCATGTATCACAAAACTTTAAGAAGAAGAATCACCACCCGAGTAGATTAGTAAACCCATTTCCTGGTGTTAGATATTTTTTATGTGGCATATTAGGACATATTTCACACACTTGCACTATTCATCATAGTACACATTGGGTGTGGAAACTCAAATTGCATGATTCATGGAAAAACACACATGCATTGCTTTCTTCTTTCTATAAGAAGGGACCAAACTTGTTTGGGTTCATAAATCTGATGTTTAATGATCTTGTAGGCTTGCTCTCACAAAAGGCCTCATGAGAGAATATGGTACCTAGACAACAGAGGCTCATGACACATAATTGCATGAACTTGTTGCTTAATAAAATCTGATTTGCATGCTTTTTTATTATTGCTTGTTGTTATTTTCTATTCTTTCTTTTTAGTTTTGAGTGTGGATTTTTTTTGCTATTATTTTGTAGTATTTTCATCTATGAAGTTATTTTTTTGTTTATTTTTTTATTCATTACTGAAACGATTTTTATGTCTTATTTTTGTTTTTAAAAATTTGTAGTCAATATCTGACATCTCTAAATTAGTTAAAGGGAGAAACACCGTTGATTGTTTCCCTTCCTCTAATCTCTTTTAGCAGTGTAATTTTCTTTTTTAAACAAAAGTCTATCTAAAATTAACAATTGGATTTTACAACTGAGATCTTTTCTATCTTGCTATACTGATCTATCTTATATATATAATATTCAAAGTCTTTATATTACTTTCTTAATCTTGTCATTGAATTTATCATATGAATTTAATTCAGTTTTATGTTTTAGTCTTCCTTATATTAGAGAGTGAGTTTTTCTTCTCTAATATCTAGAAGATATACTCACAATTGAGAGTATTTAAGAGTTTCAAAAGGGGTCTAGCTTATAAAAAATGTCATGGGCATAAAATGAGCTCAAAAGAAAGAAAAACTGTAAAGATGCGTAATGACCGCAAAAAAATTAAATGATACACAAAGTGTATCAAAAAATCAAAAGATCATAAAGTGCACCAATCAATTGACAAGAGTCATAAAATGAGCCCACAAAAGGCCAGCTTCCTTCTCTTTCAAATCTTTAAATCTTAGAAGAATTCTTATGACACTTGATATCTTCAAAAGCTTGATTTTGAATTTCATGATTATGACAAATTACTTTGGTATATTATTCTATAATGTATTTTTCTGCAACCAAGTTTTAAACGTTTCTCTTTTATTATTCAATTGGTTTTTCTAAGTTAGATCTTTATTTTCAAAAGACAATTTACCCAAAGAGAAGTCTGAGCAAGGGCTAACATGATCGGCTATTCTACCATTTTTTAGATTTTGACAATATTGATTTTTACATATTTTTAATTCAATCACATGGAAAATTTATCATATTCGTGCTTTGATTAAAAAAAAACTTTGCTTTCATTCATCTTATCTTTTTTCATTTTTATTATCTTTTATTTTGCTTTTCTTTTATGGGTTCCTCCTTTTTGTGATGTCAAAAGGGGGAGTAGTGGGAAGTGTTTGAGTTTCTTTATCGTACTATTTTACTTCTATTCATTTTTCATTTAGTTTGATTATTTTCCATCATAAAAAAGGGGGAGATTGTTGTGAATCTAGATTCAGGAATTATAATTTTGATGACAATAAATTGTTCTAACAATTCTATTTTTTCTTCGACTATCTTGCCTACTAACATTTCACGTCCACAAGATCAAATAGAAAATCAAACTTGCTCATGATTGGGTAGATTAGGATTGAGTCAATTTGTAATGTACGTCAAGTATCTTTTACCTTTTCTTGAGTTAATTATATTGATGTGGGTCCTGATGCTAATTAACCTTGCACAGACACACTAGAGGGAGAATTTCTATCTATTTGTTTAGAGTTTTCTATTTTTATAACATCATCTGGGATGATCAGTCAAAAAAAGAAACCCTAATTAGGGCATACTGGTTAAGGCAGCCGTAATTAAGAAAATCATCCTGGATGAATCAGCTGCCAGATCTATTTAGGCATGTTTTATTTTTAGACATCATCCTGGACGATGTAGTGCAATTATGCCTAATTTAGTCTGGCAATTAAGGAAATCAATTATGGTTTGATTGCATGATTATATCATCCTAGATAATCGTAGGATCGGCCTGGGACGATCAGTTAAGTAAACCTTAGTTTCTTCCTAGATGACTAGAATGATGTTCTGGACAATGTGTATTATTTTTGCACTAATCATCTAAAATAATCCCAAATCATCCTGGATGATTAGTTATTTTTCCATCATCCAGATATTCAATCAGGGTGATGTATTGGATGATATTTATCATTTTGAACTAATCATCTCGGATAATCATGTAATAATTCTGGATGATCAGTTTACTTTTTCATCGTCCAGACTTGCATTTAGAGCGATGTTCTAGATGATACTCAATGATTTGAACTAATCATCTAGGATGATATTAATATCGTCATGGACAATAATGTCAGTTTGTTGCAATTAAGAGTAATTTTAGAGATCTTCTATTTATGGCCTCTTGTTTACCCAAGAGTGTATCTCTTGGTGTTTTCTTTACCTGAGAGAGCCAAGAGGAGAGGGAGAGGTTGGGAGAGAGAGAGGAGCTTGTGAGAGGGAGTTTATGAGGGGTTTTACAAAGGTTGCTCCAATCAAGGATCTGAGTCATCTTCTCAGGTCGTCGTCCCTTATTCCTTGGTGGTTCTAGAGAGGTCTACTTCAGTGAAAAAAGTATGTTATTTTTGTTTGTATTGACACCTCATGCTGTGGTTCCTCCATCTCATGATATAGTTTATCAAACTTTCACCTGGCTTTTATTTCTTAACTACTAGAACGCTAATTGTGATGAAGTACTTTACACCATTAAATCTCTTCCTAAGAATAATTTTTAAAACATTGAAGATAAGGACTAACCAATTGGGTATTTTAGCATACCAATAGAATACCAGATAACCTGATAATAAATTGCTTGAATATGAGGGTGTCACTGCCACCAGTATTGTATTAACTATATCTAAATGTGTAAGATTTTTTTTAGGATTATTTTTCCATAAAAATTTTTGAATGAAAGATGTAAAAATTCATTTGGATAAGTGATCAAGTCATATTCTTCCAGATATTATCTACCCTTTTTAATAGATGAAGTTCCCTAATATTTTAGCTAGTGCTTCTTTGATTTCTTATTTTATCATTTGCTTGATATCTACTTATTACACTGACTCTACTTCTAATTTTACTAGTTTATATTTTACTAATATTAGAGTGGCTACCATCTTTGACTACCAAACCTTCTTCCTATGAAATAATTTAGTCAACTGGTTTATTGATTCAACCTTCTTATATCAAAAAAAGATGAAGATTTGCTACCTTGAAATTGGTGCATATCAACTCTAAATTAATGATGATCCCAAAAGTGACTAGGAGTTGCTCTTTGATAAACTCTATTATAATTTTATGCATGTGAAGACATTGGATTGTAATTCTCTGAGTTAAAATTCTTTATCCCAAAAACCATATTTGATTTTGATGATTATAATAGCTACAATATTTTGATATGTCACTGGCTTCTAGAAATTCCTTCGTTCCTCACTAGCATTCTGCATTCTCATCTAACTTGTGTTTCTCAAAAGTTACTTTCCTTCTCATTGGAGGTGGAGCTACCCTTTCTCTATATTACTGAGGTCTAGCTTGATTTGCTATCACACCTTTAATATCCTTATAAAATTTAATCTTTAATTATCAATTTCTTGTAGCACACTCACAAACTAAGCCATCCAATAATGATTTAAACTTCCTATTCTTCTTAAATATGGAGGGAAGAATTGGTTATTTGTATAGGAATGGCAGTGGAGAATTTGCTATCTAAGTTTTAAAAGTTTGTGAGGGATGTTAAATTTTAAAGAACTAGCCCGAGGATAACCAACAGGGAGGGGGTGAATTGGTAGTTTTAAAAAACATAAACAAAAAGAAATTCTTTTTGATATTTTTAAAAATTTTAAAATAACACAATAACTCTTGATGCGGAAGAAGAATGATTTTCACAATCATAATATGACCAAATATTTCAATCTCATAACAAATAACAAAAAAGTTTGGAAATTAAATGCGATGAAAATAATTAGAAAGAACACACCGAGTTTATTATTGTTATGTCAAATCTAACTTACGACCACTCCATCGAGACTCCCTCTCATAGTATTATACTAAACTAAAGTGACTCTCCTTTTTCTCCAACAGCAAGGTGGAGCAACCCTTACAAAGTCTTTCCACCGTCATGGTGAGGCAAAGAGCCTTGAATCCTTTTACTCCCTCCTATAGTAGGTAGAGAAACTGGGAATCCTTTTACTCCTTTCTGGAGTAGGCATAGAAACTTTTTCTAATGTTGAAGATAATCTCCCTATAGCTACAAAGGAACCAATGAAGTAATTCAAAGAAGATAAGAACACCTTGCACGGACTAACCTTTATGATTCCCTCACAAACTCCCCCTCACAAGGATCTCTCTCTTTTAAGCTCTCCCTATTCCATCTCTATGCTTTCCATTGGATCAACTCCATAACAAATAATTAACCTTTGGTTTAATACCATTTCTTACATATAGAACCTCCAAAAGAAGCCCTATTTTTTAATTATGTGCAACTGATCATCCAGGATGATCATCCTGTATGATTAGTACAAAATAGCCAATTTAGCTAAGACGATCACCTTTGCTTTGTACGAACAGTGCAAATATTTATACAGATCATCTTATATGATCTTGAGATCAACCAGAATGATTAGTTCAAAATACTTCATTAATCATCCAATATGGCATTGCATGATGGGTGGCAGTCTCCATATCTTCCCGAAAATATATCATGACATCCAGGATGATCCTCCTGAATGATTAAAGTAAAGTTATGATTTACAGACTAAATTGTCCACTAGGATCCAGATGGACCATCCTGTATGATTTGATTGAACAATCTAATCATAATTACTATCCTAATTATTGGATCAATTTTAGTATGATTATCAAAAATCATCCAGGATGATGAACATCATCATGTACAATTAGAACAAATTTTAAAAATTAAAACATTACCTAAATTGCTATTGGCGGCTATTTTCATCTTTTAATTTGATCAACCTAGAGGATATGGATTGTCTAGTATGATTAGTTTAATCACATGTAACTAGTCGGATGCCCTAATTTGGATTTCTAATTTTAAACAGATCATCCGAAACGATCTAAAACATTACCTAAATTGCTATTGGCGGCTATTTTCATCTTTTAATTTGATCAACCTAGAGGATATGGATTGTCTAGTATGATTAGTTTAATCACATGTAACTAGTCGGATGCCCAAATTTGGATTTCTAATTTTAAACAGATCATCCGAAACGATCTAATATCATCTTGTATGATATAATCAAAAATAAAAAATATTTCTAACTCACCAAATTTCTCCCACTGAGTATGTGTGTGTGTGTGCAAGATTACTTTGCTTGGGGTCCACCATACTCATGATTTGACTCAAGAAAGGTATAAAGTATATTAAAGTGAAAATAATTATTGAGTCAATCCTAGACTACCCTATCTTAAGCTGATTTTCATTACAAGTGAACTTGTGGACCTGAAAGGTTAGTCAGTAATAGAAATATAACAGATATACAAGAAAAGCAATATTAAAGAAATAATAATATTTGTTATCATAAAAAATGCATACTATGGGCTCAGATTTGCAACAATTTTCCCGTTTTTATGATGACAAATATTGCTGGAAAAAAAAATTCAAAGCCAAGAAAATTTTTATTTTAGTTCTTTTTTATTTTTAAAAGATACATAATAAATAGAACAAAACAAATTTCACTAAATGATAAGCAACAAACTAAGAAGATAACATTCTACTCCTTTTGACATCACAAAAAGGAGGAAGAAAGAAAAATACAAAAAATAGATGAAGGTACAAAAATAAAGACAATATAACCATAGAATCAGAAGCTCTAATAGACTAGAAGGAAGAACTCTAATCAATTGGAGGAGCTGGTGGTGGCTAAAAGTATCATGAAAGAGAGGCAAACTGCTCGACAAACAAGGCTAAGTCATGGTCTTGCTACTGCTGCTGCTGGGTTGTTATGCCTCAAACTTAGCTATATAAAGATCCTAATCGGTGACATATGACTCAAATCAAGCCTCCCACTGATCAGACTGCTGAGCGAACTGATCAATTTAAGGCTGTTGGCTAATAAGGGCAGGTGCATGAATAGGACTTTCATCTTCTTCCCCATCCTCCTCATGCACCTAGTGATGATTAATACAGTAATGGGTATGTAAATAGCTATTATAGTAGAAGACAAGGTGGTGATTTAATGGAGAAGGGAATTGAATGTGGTATTTGGATTCAAGGATATAGGCAATTATGTATCTTAGGGCTAAGTTTGGTTTTATTTTGTGGCCTAGATCCCTAATATAAGTTAAATATTCAATATATCAGATGATAAGATCAATTACATTAAATTGACAGTTGGTTAGGATGTAGTAGGTGGTGAGTGAAAGGATATGATTAATTTAAATCTGGTCTCCAACTTTTGGAAGAATTGAGTTATAAAGAATGTACTGGATGGTCCGAGGATCTTTGATTAAGGTACTGATTGTGGAATCATGAAATTGAACATTAATGTCCCTAAGAGTATTTTTAATACAGGTCTAATTGAAATTAGGATTATAAGCTAAGATATGAAGTTTATCTTAAGTGGTGGATAAGTGAAGAAATTCAAAGAAATCCTAATAAGTAATCTTTACATGACTTTGATTCACATAAGATTACAAAGCAAAAAAATCAATATTAAGGTGAAGGCTGGCAAAGAATTCAAATAAGAGTTCAGAGTTGAAAGGGAATGCAAGAGTAAGAGTGAATCCAAGGGTTGTGTTGGAAAATAAGTGCAGTATCTAAAAGTTCATAGTGGATTGATTGATGATCGTAGAACAGTTTATACTAGCAGATTTGAAGAGGGTATAAGCAGCTTCATCAATTGCTTCAGTAAACCTGGGATTGACAGCACTCCTAGAAGAGTTGTTTGTGTGTGTACGAGATTGCTTATCGCAAGCCATATGCAATAGTAAGAGATCAAGAGGGAATAAGAAGGTTTGGAAGGGTGTGAAGAAATGAAGAAAAATAGTTGTTTATATAGAATCATTAATATTGTTTAAGATGATTGTGAGATCATCTAGGATGATCTGATGTAATTATTATCATACATATGATTCATCAAAAAGGTGGTCATATCATTTAGGATGATCAAACATCATCCAGGATGATTAGACACAAGTGATCATCCAAAGGATGTAACCTTTATGATCATTAGCTAATACAATCATCTAGGATGAATAGGTGTATCATCCAGGGTGATTAACAATTATGGATCATACCAACCAAATTAAAATTGTCTAACTACCTATGCCACATTGATCATCCAGTACGATGGAGAAATCATACATGGCAATTACTAATAATTGGTTCATGTTGGCGGTTAGATGTACATTGAACAGTGATTTCATCATATAATCTAGGATGATGAAAAAATAGAAGAATTTATTAATGGAGAAGGATGATCTGAGAGGATCCAAAATACAAAAAATTAACTCAAAATACCCAAAAAAAATAATTACAAAACAAAACAAAATATGATAAAAACCAATTATTAAAATAAAAACATTTTTTTCAATCAATCAGCACTAGAAAATGATAAATTTCCCTTATGATAGGATTAAAAATTGTTAAGAAATGAATTACTAATGCCAAAATCTAAAAACGATAAAATAACTGATCTTGTTAACCCTAGCTTAGACTCCTTAAAGGGTAAAAAATATTTTGAAAATAAAGATCAGACAAGAAAAAAAATCTAATAAGAAATGTGATCTATTCAAAACTTCATTGTAGAAAAATATGTGATATAATAATATAACAAAGTAATTAGTCAAAATCATAGGTTTCAAAAATCAAGTGTTTGAAGATATCAAGTGACACATGAATTCTTCTAAGATTTAAAGGTTTGAAAGAGAAGAAATCTTATTTTTTGTGGACTAATTTTGTGCCTTTGGCTAGTTATTTGGAGCTCTTTGCACATCTTTTAATTTTTTGATATGCTTTGTGTATCTCTCAATTATTTGAAGATCATTGAGTATCTTTTTTGTTTTATTTTGGGCTCATTTTATTCCTCTTGTCATTTTTGTGAGCTAACTCCCTTTCGAAACCTTGAAAGACTCTGAGTTGTGAGAATATCTTCCAGATATAAGAGAAGAAAAACTCACTCTCTAATATAAGGAAGAGTAAACTACAAATAAAAATCATATTCATATGACAAATGCAACAACCTCATCAAGAAAACATGAAAGTGATTTAATGACTTTAAATATTATTCATATGAGATAAATTATTGTAAGAAGATAGAAGAGATCTCAATTCAAAAGTATAATTTTTATTTGAAATAGATTTTTGCTTCAAAAAGAGAATTACACAACAAAAAGAGTTAGAGGAGGAAAAATAATCAACGGTGTTTCTTTCTTTGCCTGAATTAGAGAGATTAATCATTATTTACAAATTTTTTAAAACTAGAAGTAAGCAAAAATGTTATTCCACCACTGACTACTAATCTGATTAAAAAAAATTGAAGGGAACAATAACATAAAATTGAAGAATGGAAAATACAAGCATATAAATAAAAATAATCATGCAAAAAAAAGGGAAGATAAAAAAGTAGAAAGAAACGATTTTAAGCATTAATATCTATGACACCTAATTTGATTCTCAATATGCTGAAAATGTCAAAGGCTATTGTTACAGTAAAGATATCAACAAGTTGGTTTTGAGTGCCTACATTGTGTAGCAATATGTCTCCTTTAGTAACATGGTCTCTAATGAAGTGATGTCTTATGCCAATGTGTTTGGTCTTGGAGTATTAGATTGGGTTCTTTAAAATGCAGATAGTACTATTGTTATCATAGAGGATTGAAATTATTCCTACAGGTAATCCTAAATACAAAATTTTTTATTTTAACTGGAGAACTTAGGCCACACTGTTTCGGATCTGTTTTCATGATTTATGATTTTGATGATAGAAAACACTTCTATTTCTCTACGATGGCCTTATTTACTAACATTTCAGGTCCACACGATCAGACTGTAATTTGGAACCAGCTCAAGATTGGGTAGACTAGGTCTGAGTCAGTTTGTACACTTTTTCCTTTCTTGAGTCTATTGTACTTGGTGTGGCTCCTGATGCTTTGTAACTTGGAAGATTTTCTGATTGTTCCCTAGAGTTTACTATTTCTGGTAACATCGTCCGGGATGATATTTATATCGGCCTGGGCGATCTGTTCAAAAGCAAAAACTCTAATTAGGGCATCCTCATTAAAGCAGCCGTCATTATGCAAAACACATCATCCTGGACAATTTTGTATCGGCCAGGATGATGGGCTCAAAATAGAAAGAGTCTGCCGCCAGATCTATTTAGGAATTACTTATTTTTAGACATCATCCAGGTGGATCGTCCAGGACTATAAAATATTGTCTAGGACGATCCAGGGTAATTTTTCCAAAATTTCTCTGGAATTTAATGAAAGCAATTATGACTTGATTGCATGATCAAATCATTCTAGACGATCGCAAAATCGTCCAGGCTGATACACTGGACGATTGGACATCAGACAACTATCTTTCAGGGTGATGTTCAGGATGATATTCCATGATTTATTCTGATCATCCAGGACGATATGAACAAACTTCTTCTGATCATCTCAAATCGTCCCGGCTTATTGGGCTTTAATTGCACTGATCGTACAGGATGATATTAGTATCGTTCTGGATGATAATGTCGGCAACTTGCATTAATGAGCTCATTTTTAGCTCTTCTATTTAAGCTATGACATGACACTTTGTAAGTGTCTTTGGCAGCCATTGTAGATTCATTCTTTTGGGGGAAACTTGAAGAGAGAGCTTGAAAGGTAGTGAGGAAAGGGTAGAGTTTGAGAGAGGGAGAAGATCCTGTGAGGGGGACTCAAGGGAGTGTGGAGGGGGTTCCACTCGGTTGCTCTGGTAAGCTCGTACCTGAATACCGTCATATTCAAGGCATGTATCGAGGGAAGTTCACCAAAGAAGAAGATCTCTTTGGTGTCAAAGGAGCCGGCGACTCCGCCGCACCAGGGAAGGTGGAAGTGATTTTGTAAGGGCTTCTCCACCTAGCTGTGGGGGCTAAAGGAGAGACACTTGTTTTAGTGTAATACTTAGAGGTTGCCTCCAAGGAGTGGACGTAGGTCAAGGTTTGATCGAACCACTATAATTCTGGTGTGTTCTTTCTTTATTACTTCCGCATTTTAATTTTCGCACTTTGGTTTTTATTGTGGTGATATTGGTTTTGGTTTGTGTTATGATTTAAAGATTCTTCTTTTCCAATTCACCTCTCTCTTAATTAGCTTTGGGCCAGTTCATAGGGCCTAACATCCCTAACAAACTTTCACACAAAACGTTTTAAGGTGATGTACTTAGCTTCAGTAGTGGACAGAATAACTGCATTCCATTTTGTACTAGACAAGGAAACTAAGGACTGTCCTATGAATTGACAAGTTTCAAAAGTACTTTTTTTATAATCTCGACATCCTACAAAATTTGAATAATAATATCCTATGAATTCAAAAGAGGTGTTATACCTAGGATACCATATTCCTAACTAAGGTGTTCCTAAGAGATACCTAAGAATTCTCTTAATAGCAATCAAGTGAGACTCTTTTGGATCAGCCTAAATTCTATCACAGAGAGAAACACTAAACATAATATAAGGTCTACTAGTAGTCAAGTCATGAAGTGATCCAATTATCCCTCTATATTTCTTTATATAAATAGATTTACCAATTGAATCATTGTCTAATTGAACAGTGGAACTCATGGGAGTGTTGATTGGCATGGCTTTATCCATCTCATATTTTATAAGAATTTCTTTAATGTATTTTGATTCACTAAAAAAAGTCCCATCATCCTTCGACCTTATGCTAAACCCTAAAAAGTAAGTCAATTCTCCCATCTTACTCATTTCAAATTCCTTACTCATTATTCTTGAGAATTCATCGCAAACATTTTTATCAGAAGATCCAAATAGAATGTCAATAACATAAATTTGAACAATTATTAATTCATCTCCTACCTTTCCAAAAATAGGGTGGTGTCTACACTTTCCTTAACAAAAGATCTTTCTAGTAAGAGTGTGCTTAGCCTTTCGTATCATATTGTGGGTACTTATTTAAGTCCATATAATTTCTTTTTTAATTTGAACACATGATTAGAAAATTATGAATTTTTAAAGCATAGGGGTTTTACAACGTACACATCTTCCTTTATTACCCCATTCAGAAAGTCACTCTTAATATCCATTTGATACATTCTAAATCCCTTAAAATAAGTAAAGGCTAATAGCACTCTAATAGCTTCCAATCTTTCTATAGCGGAAAAAGTCTCATAAAAATCAATCCCTTCTATTTGATTATACCCCTTAGCCAGAAATCTTTCCTTATTCCTCGCAACTACTCCAGAATCATTCATTTTATTTTTTAAAACCCATTTTCTTCCAACCACACTCTTATCCATAGGTATTCCAACTAGCTCCCAAACATCATTTCTTATAAATATATTCGATTCTTCTTATATGGCTAAGATCTAGAATTAATCAGATAAGGCTTGATTTAGGTTCGTGGGTTCAGTCATTAAAATGAAGGTAGAGTGGTTTACCTTTTTTCTAAGTCTATGCTTCGTTCTAACACCTTCAGATGAGTCTCCTAAGATTAGTTCCTTAAGATGACTTGAAGAATATCTCTATTCTTTAGGAAAATTATTTTCTGACTATATTCTTTCCTCTAGATTTATAGATTCTAATCCTTGGGTGACTTCTATAACCTCCTCTTCTTTTACCCAAGAGCCTCCAAAATTATCGAATTCATCAAACACAACATGACAGGTCTCATCAACTACCAGTGTTCTTTTATTGAAGACTCTATAGGATTTCCCAACACTTGAATAACTTAGGAACACTCCATCAAATTTTGGGTCAAACTTTCCTAGTTGAGACTTCCCATTATTCAGAATGAATACCTTACATCAAAAGATATTAAGGTGAGAGAAGTTGGGTGTCCTACCCTTTAGAATTTTATATGGTGTCTTGTTCAGTTTGGATCTAATATTCACCCTATTCAGAACATAATAGGATGTATTCTCTACTTCTACCCAAAGGTATGATTGAAATGATTATTCAGTTAACATGGCTCTAGCGGCTTTGACCAGGGTCATGTTCTTCCTTTTAGCTACACCATTCTACTGAGGTGTCCTAAGAGCTAAAATGATGTGGATTATCCCTTTCTCTTTTATGAGATAGGAATCTAACCCAAGTAAACCTTGAATAATCATCGACAGTCACATACCCAAAGACTTTCCCTCCTAAGCTTGTAATGGTGACGGGTCCAAAGAGATCCATGTGTAGGTTTTCTATGGGTTCGCTAGTAGAAATGTCTTTAATTGAGGGGAAAAATTATTTGACTTGCTTTCCTAACTAACAGGCATTACAAAGGTGATCCTTTGTAAGCTCTAGTTTGGGTATCCCTCTCACTAAGTCATTTTGGGTGAAATTTCTAAGGGTTTTCATACTAGTATGACACAACCTTCTATGCCACAACCAAGATTTATCATCAATAGTTTTTAAGCAAAGAGCAGTGTCATATTTAATGCAATTTAAATCAAGCATGTAGACATTATTGATCTTTTTCCCTACAAAATAATTTTGTTATTAAAGCTTAGTATGCAGCTGGTAGATAAAAATTTTATGTTGAAGCATTTTTCATAGAGTTAACTAATGCTGAGCAAGATATGTTTTAAGCCATCAACTAGTACCAAATTTTCAATGATGAAATTTTATAGTTACAATTTATACATGACCCCACTACTCTCCTGCTGGTGTTATCTCCAAGTGTTACCTTGCCTTCTACCCTGACCTCTAGTGAAATGAATTAATTTTCATCACCAATTATATGTCTTGAACATCTGCTATCCAGCTACCACATGCTCTCATAAGGGCTTCTATGAGAGCACCCCTATAAAATCATCAGAAGTTAGATTTAGGAATCCAAATAAGTTTTGGTCCCATCTTATGGAAAGAAGAATGAAATGCATACATGTTATGCTATATATTTTGACCTTTAGGTCTCCACACCAAATTTGTTATACAGTGAATAGTACATGTGTGGGAGATATATACTAGCATGCCACAAGAAAACTTCTAACACCAGGAAAAGGATTTACTAATCAACTCAGGTTATAGTGCCTCTTCCTTGGTTTGAATGATGCATGATGATTTGATGGATTATGAAACTCAAGCATTATGGGTCTTTTTTTTCTTTCAAAGTAGTTAATTTAGCTTCTAAAAATTATTTGCAGTTTCAAGAATTGAATTTTGTATTTTCAAAGAATGCTCCATACTATCTAGATTTATTATAAGAGTATCTAAGTCCTAATATACTTTTTCTGGCTCAACATATAAACTTTTCAATGAATCATACTCATTTGTTAAATCAAGATACTTTTTATTCAATTTATCAAATTGATCAAGTAAAGTTATATGACTTCTATCTAAAGTGGAAAGATCTATTCTCAATAACTCATGCTCTTTTTACAAAGTTAAAAAATTAGTTTTAAGACTAGCATATAGTTTTTTGAGCTTCCTATATGAAGAATAATTTTTTTCAAAAACTTCAAGTAATTTATCTTAAGTTAGCTCACATATCTCTTCTTGATCAATGTAATCAAGATGTTCATCCTCCATTAAATACAGGTTTGTTACCTCCTCTTCAGCATCAGTTTCAAAGGAGTCTAATACTGAGTTAGCCCAAATAGCATTTTGGATCCTTTTCTTATCCTTCTTGAACTTAAGTTTTTTCTCACCCTTCTCCTTTCTTGGGTCTTTCAAAGTTTGGAAATTAGACTTCAGATTCCCTGACTTTCTGCATTTAAAACAAATAACATTAGAAGAAACTTTAGAATTCTTATGCTTCTTACCTTTATTCCATTTCTGATGATGCTTTTGATTTTACCTTAAGAAGATCTTGAATTACCTAGTAATTAAAGCAACATCATCTTTTTTAAAATTAGAAAAATTAGTGTCATAATCATTAGCATTTAAGGCTACAATTTTCTCCTTTTTATTTTCACATGCATCAAGCTGCATTTGGTTCACTCCTTGCTCATAAACAATTAGTGATCCAAGTAAGTTATTGACTGAATAAAAATTCAAATCCTTAGATTAAATAATGGAAATATTTTTTTCATCAAAGGAAGAAGGTAAACATCTCATAATCTTGTTAACTTTTTCATAGTTTGTTAGTTCTCTTCCTAAGGCATACAATGATGTAATAATTTGGGTAAACCTAATATACTTCTCAAAAATTAATTTTTTAGGTTTCATATAGAAATGTTTATAGTCATGCAAAATAAGGTTCAATTTAGATTTTTACTTTGTTTGTAAATTTATATGTTATGAATAATCTATCCCAAATTTCTTTTCCAGTGGAATAAGTGGAAACATATATATAATCTTCAGATTTTAAGGCATAGAAAAAATAATTCATGCATTTTGCATTCAAATGTGCTAGATCTCTATCATCAAAAGTCCATTTAGAAAATGGTATTTCAATTTTAATGCCATTTAATTATCTAAAAAGTGCATAACAACCATCTTGAACAAGCATCCACATACGATAATCAATTGATTAGAGAAACGTGGACATGCAAGTTTTCCAAAAATCAAATGGTATATTATCAAAAAGAGGTGGTCTAGTGATTCAATAACCTTCCATAGTGTTTCTATTTCTAAAGATAGCCATGGATCAAAATTCAAAAGTTTCTAAAACTTGATTTATGAATCCCGCTATAGTACCACTTGAATGTTTCTGAGGGGTGTTAAACTCTAAAGAACTAGCCTGAGACTGACCAAGAGGGGGGGTGAATTGTTAGTTTTAAAAAACATAAATAAAAATAAAATCTTTTTAAACTTTTTTTAAATATTTTAAAACAATACAATAACTCTTGATGCAGAAGAAAAATAATTTTCACAATCACAATATGATCATATATTTCAATCTTAGAACAAATCACAAAAAAAAGTAAGTATAAAGTGATGAAAATAAAAAGAAATAAAACACTGAGTTTTATAGTGGTTTAGTTAAATATGACCTACATCCACTCCTTGGAGACTCCCTCTCCAAGTATTGCACTAAACTAAAGTGACTCTCCTTTTTCTCCCAGAGCAAGACAAAGAAGCCTTTACAAAATCATTCCATCAACAGAGTGAGGCAGAGAACCTTAAATCCTTTTACTCCCTCCAAGTATAGGCAGAGAACTTTGGAATCCTTTTACTCCCTCCTGGAGTAGGCAGAGAACCTTGATCTAATGCTAAAGATGATCTCCCTGGAGCTACAAAGGAACCATTGGAGTAAACAAAGAAGATGAAGAACACCTTTCATAAAGTAACCTTTATGATTCCCTCACAAGGATCTCTCTCTCTCAAGATCTCTCTCTTCCTTCTCTAAACTTCCCCTTGGATTAACTCCAAAATAAAATATTAACCTTTGGGTTAATGCCATTTCTTAAATAGAGAGCCTCCAAAAAAAGCCCTAATTTTCAATTCTTCGCAAGTGATCATCCAAGATGATTGATAGAACTTCCTATGCTATTAGTATAAAATAGCCCTATCAGCCAGAATATTCACCTTTGGTCTATATGATTAGTACAAGCATTTGTATAGATCATCTTATATTATTATGATATCGTCAAAGATAATTAGTTCAAAATACCATATTAATCATCTAGTCTGACATTGGACGATGGGTGGCGATCTCCATATCATCTCGAAAATGTCTCGGGATATCTAAGATGATCCTCTTAGAATATTAAAGTAAAGTTATTATTTATCGACTAAATCATCCAGTATGATCTAGACAATATGATTTTATTGAATAATCTAACCATAATACTCTCCTAATCACATGATCAATTTAGGTATGATTGCCAAAAATCATCCTGGATAATGCACATTTTCCTATACAATTAGAATAAAATTAGGAAATTAAAATATTACCTAAATTGTGATTGGTTGTAGTTTTCATCTTTTGAGCTGAACTTCCAGGACATTATAAATCATCTAATATGATTAGTTTAACCACATGTAATTAGCCGGATGCCCTAATCTACATTTTTGTTTTTAAGAAATTATCCAGGATGATTTATTATCGTCATGTACAATATAGTCAAAATAGAAAAAATCTTTAATGCAATAAATTTCTTACCTAGAGTATCTCTGTGTGTGCAATGTTACTTAACTTAGGGTCCACCATACTGAGGATCATATTCAAGAAAGGTAAAAGTATATTAAAGTGAAAATACATATGGTCTCAATTCTACACTACCCTATCTTGAGTTGATTTTCATTGCATGTGAACTTGTGGACCTGAAAGGTTAGTTAGCAAGGGAAATAAAATAGATATACAAGAAAAGCACTAGTAAAAAAATAAAAATATTTGTTATCATCAAAAACACAGACCTTGGGCCCAGATTTGTAACAAGTTTTGCTCTCTTCTCTAATAATAGATGATAGTAGGTGAAATCAACTACCTGTTAGCTATGAAGAATTAACATACTCTTCAGGAACTTCAAAATTTTCATCCTTTCTTACTTTAGTTATAGTGGCAATTAGATTATTCTCTTCTACTATCTTATTTTGTTAGCCCTATGCTTCATTAAAAGATTCATATTATAATATTGAGATTGAGTCATCTCACTTATTCGAGAAGATGACCCCATCTCAAATTTTCTTAACATATGTGTTTCAGAAATGGTTGCTGACTTTCCCTTATCACCAATAGTTGATCATGGTAATTTCAAGTGAGAAATGCTTGAAGATTTAGTAGCTATAGTGGAAGCTACATATCCACCATCAGTGTTGAACTATGTTGGAATTGACATTATATAGACTTCTATAGATTTGACCACATCTACTTATGGTCTAAAGAAAGAGAACTACATATAACCAAAATCTAACCCAAACTGAATAATGGAGCCCTCTATATACTGGGCAGAGGTGATGTTAAAGTTGAAGATTAACTTGCCTGACATTTTTGGAATTTTATAAGAAATCTATATCAATGATTGAACTTACTGAACTCAAACTAGATGTTGAGTTAAAAGATCACACTGAATTGAATTCATCCACCCTCTAAGCTAAATTCTAGATAATTGATGAGGAAAAATGAGATTATTCTGATGATGGACCAAGAAAAAAGAAGAACCTAATTATGAAGTGTGGACTTGGAAAGAGGATTGGTTGAGAATTGAACTTTAACTTGATGATAGAAGGAATGATTGAAAAAGGACTTTTAATATAATGATTGAAATTAGACTTTGATTGTAATGATTAAAAATGGACAATTCACTCATTTAAATGAGTGTATTATGAATTAAAAGTCTAATCTCCCTAAAGACAGAAAGCAAACACAATCCCTAGTGGAGTCACCAAAATAATCTATGAACAAATTAAATTATATGACCATTGATTTTGTATTAGTGTTTCTTTAGATAAATTTGCATAGTTAGTATTAATTACTCAAAAGATAAACTAACACATTATTATCTAGTTGAGAAAAGAAATAATTTATTTTCATATTTAAATTTGACATAAAATATATGAAATTCATTTCTAAAAAAAAAGTATTCATATACTCCTATCATTTCAAATACGAAACTAACCTAGGATTAACTTTAGTCAACATCCAAAAAGATTTTTCCCTTATCTTGGCAAATTAAGAAATGGTTTATTTTATTTTGGGATCTTGGGTTTTTATCGAAGCAAACTCTTACAGTCAATTACATCTCCAAAGAGAAACCTTTTGATTAAAGTGGAGAAGAGACTCAGTCTGGATTTAAAACACGTGATAGTTGCCTTATATATTTTGAAAATATCAATCACTCAATCAAAAATATCCATAAATTTTATAAAATATACTTGGATTCTTTATACTTTTTCTAAAAAAAAGGAATTAAAGGTGTGAATATACCAATAGGCTTTTGCTTTCTTGTAATGTGCTACCAGCTAAGAACCTTATACACTAGAAATAAATTTAGATGTAGTTCATGATAAGATCAACTCTATCCTAAGAAATCAAAGGATTAATCAGACTATGAATCAATGACTAGAGATGAAAAGAATGAAAATTTATGTTCAAATGATACTAACAAGATGACTCATTAAGAACTCAACATTTTATCTTAATTTGTTATCATAACTAAATAATCTAACTCCAAAAATTTAAAATAATTTTTGTAGTATAATAAACCTCACAATAGGGGAACAATAAAACCACGATGCATAGGTTCTTCATATCTTATCGTAGGCTTGTGTGTTAGGCAAGTGTGCATTACAAAAATAAAAGTCAAATATGTATGTATGTTAGGGTAAATGTGTTCATTTATACAATACCCAATACCATATCATCCTCGATCTAGCATATATGTTCCTACAAAATCTAGAACACAGACACCAAGGAAAAGCTAAGAAACTTTTACCTTCTATGGAAAGATACCACCCGTATGAGATAATGCATGATGTAATGTGAATAAAAGAGCCTTTCTAAGAAAATTTTCATTTATTAAATTCATTTAAAATGAACAACAAACATTGTAGGAAAGTAAGGTGGCTAGGCTCCACCATAAGAAACATATATTCCAAAGAATATGATATATATATATATATATATATATATATATCTCCAAGACTTCTATGGAATTTCAAAAGAGATTATCCTCCAAAAGCGAGAGCATCATCTTTTGGAACCCTATATGTATATATAAGCAGGTGTACTTGATTCTAATAAAACTCAAGATGCTATACAACTTAATATATATAAAATTTAAAATATATAGAGATTCATACATACGCATCATTCCTAGGAATATTCTACTTTTACTCTCATAGGAATTGTAAAATATTAGCAAATAAAAAAAATAGTGCAGCAATAGTTCTATAATAACATAATTCTTCTAGTTTCATGGCGGCGAATGGTCGTCGACCGTCTTAACCGGTTGGACATCACTTTGAGAGTCGACATCCAAATTTGACTCATCTATTCATATCTAGATCAAACTTGGCATCTTCTCTTCTAGAATTTGGCGATGACTTGATATTCAATACTCTAGACGAGAAGGTTCATTTCATGGCTAAAAAACCATTAATCATCAATGAAGATGGCCTTCTAAAATAGGAGAAATCTATTAAAAATACTGAAAAAGGAAAAAAAAAAACTTTATCTCTGAGAAATCTATGGGTTTTCAAAAATCATTATCTCTGGTTGAATCCATAAGAATCTCTAAATTTGGAGATGTTGAAGTGTCATCATCTAATTCAAAGGTAATTCCAACTAAATCTATCCTGGAACTGGATGGTACTGGTGATTATCATAAATTAATCCTTGAATAAGAAGAATATAGTTCAGTAAATAATGCTAAGCTAGAAGTTTTTAGTAAGGAGAATGGGAAATCTAGGAGTACTGCTAATCAAGATGGAGTTCAAATTGTTGATCTTTATAATGTTCGTATATGTGAAGAAGGTGAACTTGCTGGTCGTGTAGAGGAGAATGTTCAACCTGTAATACCAATGAAGCCTTCCGGTAATTTATTACTCAATGCTTAGAAAAAAAAGAATAACATTAATGTTTCGAATCTGGACTTCGGGAAAGACTTTGCAGGAGAAGACTTGGTGGTAGAGCTTCATGTGACAAATGAAGTGGAGATTTCAATCAAGCTTCAAAAACATCTGGTTATTAAATGCTCAATCCGACTCATCTATTTGCATCTTTGGTGAAAGAATTCAATTTCGAATGATTAGTATGGAGTTAAGGAGACAATGGTCTCAATTTGGTAAATTTCATTTAACAATGCTTGGTTTGGGATGGGTGCTTTGTGCATTTGATGAACAAGAGGCATTGGATTCAGTTTTCTCTTGTGGTCCTTGGTATATGAAGGATAACATAATGGGCATGGACAAATCGTCGCCTACATTTTCTTCATTATCCTTGAAAGGTATTTCGGCTCCGGTTTGGATTAGAATGCCTAATCTTCCTCTCCAATGCTGGGATGAAATTAACATTTGTAGAATTATTTCAGTGGTTGGCAAACCATATAAGATTGATGGGAACATGTTCCAATGGAGTAGAAGGGAATTTATTAGAATTTGTGTTCGTATCAACTTGGATAACAAGCCTTCGTTAGGAGTTTGGGTTGAAGGATCTTATGAAAAATTCTACCAAAGAATTGAGTATGAGAAGATTCCAACTTTTGCTTTAGTTGTGGCAAAATTGGCCACCTAAAAAATTAATGCTTGGATAAATCCTTAAATGAATTCTAATAATCTAAAAACAAAGATTCTTTGGCTTTGAATGTAAAGACAATTTAGGAGGAAGCTTTTGTTAAAGAGGTTATTTCAAATAATGTTGAGTACGGGCCTTGGATTCACGTAAACTTCTGAAGAAAAAAATTTAAAAATCAAGGTCCTAGTAATAATTTTCAAAACAAATCCAAGTTCAAGCTCGCAATTCGAAATTGCAAATGAAGAATTCTATGGTCTATAAGAAAGTGGAGAAAATAGTTATTGAATACAATGGAAGATGAGACTTGGAATTAAATGATTCTTCTATGGCTTTGGAAGACAGGTTGGAATATTTTGAAGATGTTCCAGTTCCAGGTTTTTACCATATTGAAGAAAAAGATGTGCTTGGGATGGATTCTCCTTTCCCTGTTATTTCAATTTATGAAAATAAATTTAATCTGATAGATGATGGAGTTGAGGAAGGAGAATTTGTATCTCCTATTAAAGATGATAATCCTAAGGAAAGTTTTGACATTAACTTAATAAAAAAAAATGTTATGGTAGAAATTGGCAATGGGAATGAATTGGAGGGAGTTAAAGAATCTGGTTCTAAAAAGAAAGGATCTAAATAACTCAAAGGCTTAGGTCCTATAAAAATTGCTCCAAGGAATAGAAGATTGGAGGATGATCTTAAGGTAAAAGTGGGGAATCCTTCCCCTCTTTTACAATAATGTCAACCATTGGGTTCTGGAATTGTAGGGGAGCTAGGAAGAGAAGAACTTTCTATATATTAAGGAGTTTGTTAAAGAAAATGGATTATTTTTTTTTTGGGTTTGTTGGAAACTAAAGTTGCCTTGTTTGATAGGAAAGAGGTAGATTTGTTAATTGGTGTGGATTGGGACTATTTCCAAGTTCTTTCGGTTGGATTATCTGGTGGAATAATGGTTATATGGAAATCAAAATTGGCTACTTTTAGAGTCTGGGAATCCTCAAACCAATTCATCATTGGGGAGATAGATGTTCCAAGCAAGGGAAGTTGGAGAATCGCCATGAGCTATGGAAGCAAAGATGTGTATAAGAGGAGAATGCTATGGGAAAAACTACAGCTTTATTCTTCAAAGGATAAGGCATTGGTAATTGGAGGTGATTTCAATTGTCTTCTCAATAAGGAAGACAAAAGGGGTGGGAAAAGATTCATTTATTCCTTAGGTGCCAAAGATATGGAATCTTTTCTTGTAAATAATGATCTTCATGAGATGAGTTGTATTGGACCAAAATACACATGGTGCAATAATAAATCTGGAGCTGATAGAATTCTTGAAAGATTGGATAGATGTTATTTGAATTCTTTGGCTTTAAGTTCTCATCATTGGTTGGTGGTAAGGCACTTAGCTAGAATCGCCTCAGATCATTGTCAAGTGATCTTAAATATTTTAGAATATGATGTAGTTTTTAAAAATACTATTAAATGTGAAGATGTCTGGATATCAAATCTAGCATCTTATGTTGTGGTTAAAAAAGTTTGGAGCAGAAAAATAGAGGGGGATTATGACCAAATTCTGAACTATAAAATGTAGAGAATATTAAAGGCTTTATACTACTGGAGTAAAGATAAACATAAGGCTCTTGTTCAAAAAAAAGACTGTCTAAACAATGAAATCCTGGAATTGTAAGAAAAAGAATCCAGAGAAGGTCTCTCGGGTGATGGTATCAGGATACTCAAAGTAAAGGTGGGAGATTTCACTTCAAATCTAGCTCGGCTCAACACTTGGTGGAGGAAACGTGCAAAGTGAAATGGGCTATTGAAGGAGACTATAATTCCAGATTCTTTCATGTATATGCTAGTGCAAGAAGGAATGCCAACTTTATAAGCAAAATCAAAAATGAAGATGGAATGGAGGTAGAAGACCAGCACCAAATTGAAGAAAGCTTCTTTCAGTTTTTTCAAAAGAAATGGAAATTCATGAAATGTATATTGGAAGGATGGTCGAAACTTTGCTTTTGTTTGGATGAAGAGGATTTCAGAAGTCTAAATAAAGAGTTCTCTATTGAAGAAGTTGAGATGGTTATTAAAAATCCTGGAAATTATATAGCTCTGGGTGGGGATGGAGTCATATATTCATTTCTCAAACGCAATTGGGACATCATCAAGGATGATCTATGGAAGGCTCTTAATATGTTTTTTCTAACACAAAACATGAATTCAAATTGGAAAGAAACTCTAGTTGTTTTAGTCCCTAAAGTTTCTAATCCAATATAACCTTCCAACTTCAGGCCAATCAGTCTGTGTAATGTAGTCTATAACGTGGCTGCTAAGGTCATTCTAAATAGATTATTTTTCGTCATTCACAAAGTTATTCCAGTTGAACAAGCATCATTCCTAAAAGGCAGATCAATGTCGGATCACATCATGGTAGCTCACAAAATCTTTCAAAATTTAGATATTCAAAATCCTCTAAAGGAATGATTTCTTTCAAATAAGATTTGGAGTAAGCATATGACTCCATGGGATGTCCAACTTTAGAAAAAGCTCTAAAGTACTTCGAGTTTCTTTCATCCATTTCTTCTCTGATTTTGGAATGTGTTACAAATCCAAAATTTTCTTTACTAATTAATATAAGCTCATCAAGATGGATCGAGTCTAAATGTGGATTTCATCAAGGTTGTCCCTTATCACATTTTATGTTTATTCTTTGTGCTTAACTTTTGACAAATGCATTTAAACAAAGACGTGATAATCATGGTGTAAGCATTACGCCTAGTGGACCCAGGATCTCTCATTTTCTATATGCGTATGATAATATAATTTTTATTTTTGAAGCTAATTTGAAGGAGGTTAAAAATATCAAATGCATAATAGAAGATTTTTGTGGTTGGACAGGTCAAAAGGTGAATGCAAACAAATCATGTGTTCCTTTTGGGAAGGCAGTTAATAGATGAAAGATGAAGAAAATAACTCGCATTATGGGAATCAAAAGTGTCAAAGACATTCATTATCTTGGGACTAAGATATCCTTAAGGAGGCTAGTTGGTCAAGATTTTAAATTCATTATTGGAAAAGCTCTAAAAATGATCAATATTTGGGGTAGCAAATTCATTTCTTTGGTTGGGAAAATTAATTTGGTCAAAATGGTATAGCTTTCATATATGGTTTTTCAAAGTACACACTCTTTGATTTCAAAATGCATCCTTGATGAGATGGATAAATTATGTAGAAGCTTCATTTGGAATAAAATGAATGGTAATTATGGTATGCATTACGTTAGTTGGAGTGTTATGTGCTTACCATTAAAATGGGGTGTAAGAGGCCTTCACTCTTGTCATGATAAAGTAGGCCCTTTAAGAGAAAAACTAGCACAGAGATATAATCAAATGGAAGAAACTTTATTACATAAAGTGTTATTTCCTAAATACGGGTCCCTTTTTGGAGACAGCTTTTCAAAGAGAATAGGTTCAACTGCTTGGAAAATTATTCATAATGGAGGAGATTTCTTAAAACCCATTCTAAGATGGATCATTGCTGATGGAGAATCTATAAATGCTACACTTAAGTATTTGATAAAAACCTTAATAGTTGGCCGACTTTTTTGATTCCACAAGGATTAGAAAATGTCATAGAGGACAAATTTATATCAAATGGAAGCTGGAATATTGATGAACTAAATAAATTTTTTGGATCTGATCTAGTTAGTTTGATCACTCAAATTAACATATCTTCTAAATTGTTAAAAGATTGTTTGGAACTTATATCAAGAAACTCTGGAAAATCAATCTCTTCTATGGAGTATGAAGCATCAATTCAGAATTCACATCCACTTCTTTATTGGTGCTGGTTAAAGAAGGTTAAGCTCTCTCCTTAGGTTTAAGGCTTTTGGTGGAAAATGTTTAACAAAGAAATCCCTACGTATGAGTTTTTATGCTATAGAAGATTGTAAATGCAAGATAGATGTCCTAGACACTGCAATATGATTGAAGATATTGAACATGTAGTTATAAAATGCAAAAAACTGCATAAGGTTTTCTAGCAAATAAATTGGTGGGAATTTGGAATCCCATCTTTTAACTCATTGACAGAATGCTTAAATTGGATTTCAAATCAGAATTATTGGGTTCTAAACCTATTTTGTAATATCATTTACTTCACATGGAAAGCTAGAAACAAGCTTGTTCATGAGGACAAAGAGATTGCATCCTTATTCATTGCTACAGAGTCTCTCAGCATGGCATCAATCTCAACAACAAAAACTGCTCTTTACTCGGTTCAATGGGATGCCAATCAGCTTTATAAGTTGTTGGATGATCATTAGCATCCCCCTCAACCCGATGGGATCAAGGTAAATTTTGACACTTCTCTTTTTAAATCTTATAATGGTGGAATTGAAGGTATTTCTAAAGATTTTAAAAGTAGATTTCTATTGGCTTTTGAACATACTTGTGTTCATTGGGATGTATCAAGGCTTGAAATGTTAGTTATCCAATCTATCAAAGAAGTGTTTAAAGATTGGATGGTAAATTACAAGGGTATCATCATTGAAAGTGATAATGCAAATGTCATCAAGGATCTCCAAGATGTTCTATATTGCAAAAATAATGATTTGGGAATTATTTTCAAAGAGCTCAAAAATGTTATATTTAATTGTATAGATAGAAGATGTAATAAGTTAGCGGATCTTTGTGCTAACTATGTTATTGTTAGTTCGTTTATTTGGGATTATTTAGTTTTAAATAAGGTTCCTCCTTTTATTTCTTTGTTAAAGGAGGAATCTATGGTTGATTATTAGTTCTTGTATTTTTTTATCTTTTAATAATATTTTAAATGCACTTGGTTGCATTTTTCTAAAAAAAAAATAATGCTTCTAATATAGTCCTTAAGGAGCCTAAGTTCACGAATAGAAATTTAAAATGTATGAAATTCAAATTTTTGAAAATAAATAAACATAAATTGGTGCTCTCTAAGCAAAGCAACAAACAAGAAATTCAAGCCACTGGCCTAACTTAGGCTAAAGTTAATTGTCCTAATGAACTACCTAAGTGTGTGTATGGTGCTGTGTGGCTTTGCTATGTCCTAAAAAAAATAATTTAAGTTGCATGAGTTTAGGATGTTTGTTCATTAAGTCCAAATGAGAGTTTTTTAATTCAATTACCTTGCATGAATTTGGATTTCATTATTCAAATTTTTAGTGGTAGAAGTTTATTATTTAATTTCAAAGAATTTGTAAGTTAATAACTCCAAGTGCGGGAGCTACTAAACTACAAATCCTAAGTCTTATAATTATAATGCAATCATCCCCATATAGGATAGATGATTATTACAATCTAGGAGCCTGATGTTTTGATTTTGATGATTACAAACCTTATTGGTTTTTACTTTTTTTCTCATAGTATCATTATTGTATATGTATTTGTGTGCATACTAATATTTAAGGTACATCATGAAATAAAGGAAAGACTCAAGACTGGGTATAATAGGATTATCTCTACTTGATTATGTAAATTTTTTTATTTATCTTTATTTCTTGAGATAATGGTGGATACTAGATTAGCACCTTGCACACACACACATAAGGTAGATTTATGATCTAGATCATACTGTATTTTCTAAAGTTCATGCTATATAATTCAGATCATACTATATAATTTGTTATTAAAAAATTAGTTTAAATGGCCAATTGAATAATTAAGCTAAATGACATAATCATACTTTATGATATAGAATGTACTGTATTCTCAGTTTAAATCAAAACTTTAGCAACCAATGAGATTTAAGCAAGTATTTAAATTTTAAATTTTTGACCTAATCATACTATATGATCTTGTTCATACTATATGATCTATAAAACCTGCCTAAACTAATCCCTATGATTATTCAATCAAATAAAGGTTAATTAATTAGTGATGATCATACTATATAATTCTGAAAATGCTAGACAATCTACAAAGAAGATGTTTTATCATCCAGAGATCGTCCATGATAAAACTTGATATGTTAAACTAACCTTACTGTACATTATGAATCATACTGGATGATTGATAGAGATAATTTTCAATCTTCCCAAAGATTATCCTTGATGAACTAAAGCATGATGTACTAATCATGCTATAAAATCAACACGTCATACTATATGATCAATACTTCATATTGTATGATATATTTAGGTTTCCTAAATGGATCATACAGAAGCTTGTTCATCATATATGATGGATACACAATTTTATATTAATTGTACTGTACGATCTATGGTCATACTATACGAAAAGTTTTAGTTGACTTAAAAATTTATTGTTTTTTGAAATTTTGTATTTAAACATTCTTATATGAATTTGGAAGGGTCTTTTCATTGTTAAGAGAATTCTTTGGGAGAGCTTTATGAGATCTTAGTATTCTTAAGAGATTATGAAGTTATGTGAGGAAGAGGGCAAGAAGGAGTATGTGAGGGATAAGTAGTGTGATAGGATTTCACATAGCTACTCCATATAAGCTTCTATACATATTCCACTGTATCTTCATTGATCTTGAGGGAAGTCATCGGGGGGGAAGTCTTAAAGGCCAAAGACTATAGGTTCTCAACCTCATAAGGAGGGTGAAAATGATTCCAAGTTCCCTGCCTAAATAGGAGGGTTAAATGGATTCCAAGTTCTCTTCCATACTATGTGGGAAAAAGGATTCATGTATTAATCCACACTATGGAATAGCGAAGGTGATTTTGTAAGGGCTTCTCAACCTTACTATGGGAGAAAAAGGAGAGTCACTAAAGGTTTAGTGCAATAACCAAATATGAGGACTCTGGGAAGTGAACGAAAGCCAAGGTTGAACGAAAGCCAAGGTTGAACGAAAACCACTATAAATTATAGGCGTGCTCATTTATTTTCTTAGCTATTTTATTGTCCACATTTTAATTTATGCATATTATCTTCTTGCAAATTTATTATAACCATATAATTATTATTTTTGGTGGATTTTTGTGAGCAAGGAAAAACCAAAATAAACATTTAAAGTCATAAAAATAAAAAAATATTTTTCTATAAAATCAAAAATACATAGTTCACTTAATTCTTTGTTATTTTCTTTTTCTTATCATTTTATTTAACATCATTCTTAAAAATAAAAAGATTAAAAAAAAATAAACGACCAATTCACACCCCCACCTCCCAATTGGTGTGCCTAGGGTAGTTCAACAAGGTTTAACGACCTCTTTAAACTCTCGATTTGAATTAGATTCGGTCTATGTATTAATGAATTAAAAATCCTTGAGAAAAGATCTATGACACAATTTTGAGTCAGGAAAAAGATGGAGTACTCAATAACAAGTCCAACATTATTCGATAATATTCCATTTTAATTTTGGAAAATTAAAATGTGAACCTTTTATATTCTCTTAGTTCTAGAATGTGTCACTTGTTATCTTATTGTTTGGTACCATCATGAATAGTAAATGGTGCTAAAATTGATATCCCTTTCATTCAATGTAATATAGGAGAATGAAACTTTCCATAACTTAATGCTAAATTTTTTTAAATTTTTTTTTTTTTTTACTTAGATATGAGGATTATATGAGAGTTTCTACATATACAACTGGGAAGGAGATTTGGGACAGACTATACATTACTTATGAAGCGACCAAAAAAGTAAAAAAAAAAAACATTTAAACCTTTTACTGCATGAATATGAACTCTTTCACATGAAACCTAATGAATCAATTTTCTCCTTTAAAAAGCTATTGAATTTTCTTATCATAACTACTACATCATCATCATCATCAATTGATCAAGAATTATTATTATCTTAGTCATTGGCACACTGTACTATGGTTTTCTCTTGTCATGTGTCACCCTCATCATGCAACCTTTCACTCACATTTTTTTCGCAGTGAATATGTGAGCTAGTATGAAGACTGGTGGAAATAAGAAGACTGGTAGAAACTATGTAGAGTAAACAATTATAAGTTTGAGAGCAGCTTGAAATAAGAAGACTGGTGGAAACTATGCAGAGACTCTCAATTATAATTTTCATAGATCCTTGAAAGCTCTTTTTTATTGGAGCATGCTAAATACAAGGAGTATAGTCAACAAAAAGAGACACTTAAAACCAAAATTCTGGAGCTACAAACAAAGGAATAAAAAGTCGGATGGCTGTCAAGGGATGATATCTCACTTCTAGGATCTTATATTAGTGAGTTAAATTCTGTTTTGGCTATATTAAATACTTGGTGGAAGCAAAGAGTAAAAGTAAAATGGATGATTGAGGGAGATACAAACTCAAAGTTTTTTCATTCCTATGGCAAATGGAAGGAAAGAAAGAGTTCTTTAACTAATTGGTTAATTCCCAAATAGCACTTGATGAAAAAGATAGGGAATTGTTGAATAAAGAGCTATATATGGAAGAGTTGGAGATGGTTATGAACCAAGCTGGAGAAAGTGTTTCACCAGGTAATGATGGAATTGGATACTCATTTCTTAAAACATATTGGAGCATTATTAAAATTGATTGATGGAATGCTATCAACCATTTTTTTCCAATCGAGAAAGATGAATATGGACTGGAAAGAAACTCTACTTATTCTTATTTCTAAGGTCTTAAATCCTATTGTACAAGCAAATACAGGCCTATTAGCCTATGTAAATCTATTTACAAAATTGTGGCTAGAATATTGTTAAACATGATGAAGCTTTTTGGCTCCAAAGTTAGTTTCAGTAGAGCAAGCTGCTTTTGTTAATGGAAGATCATTAGGAGATCACATTCTTGTTGCTCAAGAGGTTTTTCAAAAATTCAGGACTTCTAAGTCTTCAAAAGGACTGATTTGATTTAAAGTTGATTTAGAACAAGCATATGATAGTATGTGTTGGAAGACCTTAAGGCAAATATTGGAATACTTTAGATTTCCTAAAAAGTTTTCTTTTTGGATTATGGAGTGCATAGAAAATCCTAATTTCTCTTTGATGATTAATGTCAAAGTTTCGAATTGGGTTCATGCTACGAGTGGATTTCGTCAAGGATGTCCACTTTCTCCTTTTTTATTCATTCTATGCTCTCAATAGCTTACTAATGGGCTTAAATAGAAAGAAGAATCTTTGTGTATAAAAAAGGGTAATAATGTGCTAGATTACTCATCTTTTATATCCAGATGACATCTTAATTTTTTATCATGCTAAAGTTGATAAAGTGAAGGAGATTATATCAGATTTCTACTGATGGACAAGGAAAAACATTAATTTGAATAAATCAGCAATCTTGCTTGGCAAACATGTTAAAAAGAGAACAAGGAAATCAATTTAAAGGATCTTGGGGTTATGGTGGTGAACAAGTTCACATATCTTGGTTTTAAAATTGCACTAAGAAGGTTTGTTGCTACTGATTTCTATTTCTTAATTGAGAAAGCTTTAAAGGTAATTGGAGTATGGGGAGCAAACTTTTATCTCTAGCAGAAAAATTCATGTTAATAAGAACGGTTTTGCTTTCAATTCCTTTATTCTATTGCTCTTTTTTCTTTAATCCCTAAAGGAATTCTAAAAGAATTGGATAAATTGAGTAAGAAATTTATCTGGAACAAACAAGATGAGAACGAGGGTCTGCACTATGTTAGCTGGAATGATCTATGTAAACTAGTTAAAGATGGGGGAAGAGGTCTTCATTCTTGTGTTAGTGTTGTGGGACCTTTGAGAGAAAATTTGGCTTGGAAAGTAATTCAATACAAATGTTCCCTACTTTATAAATTCTTTAATTAAAAATATAGCTCGTATGGTGGACAAATTGGTTATGGGAGAGGAGCATCATCCACTTGCAAAATCCTATATAATGGAAAGAAAGCTTTGGAATATGTAGTCAAGTGGAGAGTGGTTAGGGGCTATTCCATTAATGTCTTGGAAGATATATGGATCCTTGACAAAAGTTTGAACAAATGGCCTACATAAGTCTCAGTTTTATAATATGAAACCATATGGTAGACTCTCTAATTATCAACGGTGAATGGAATTATCTAAAATTACAAACTTTATTTGGAGAGGAGTTTATCAGACTTATTCAAATGGTGAAGATTCAAAGTTATCAAGATGAAGATTATCTGGAGCTCGTTCATCAAAATTTAGGACATTCAAATTGTTCTTTGGTTTATGAGGCTTCGATAATATAGAATGTGGAATGTCGGTATTGGAAATGCTTTAAAATAATCAAATTAAACTCTAAAATGGAGGTATTCTGGTGGTGGGTATTTAATAATGCTATTCCAACCTTTTATTTTTTATATCAATAGAAGAATTCAAAGCTTGTTTAAATGTCCTAGAGGATGCAGCATAACAAAGGATAATGATCATTTGATAGTAAAATGTGGAAAATTGAAGGAAGTTGTTGTTTATCTAAACATATGCGGATTTGGATTTCTATTTTTTGAATCCTTTCAAGAGTGCTGGAAGTGGATGGAGAAGGATAGTAAAATTCATGGTTTCCTCATCAATATTTATTGTAATGTTGTTTATCTAACTTGGAGATCAAGGAACAAATTAGTACATGACGGAAATGAAGATAGTTCTATGCTCATAGCTTCAAATGTCATAAGTTGTGATTCCATTTTTTATATGAATGATGGAAGATTGGGACACTGGGTACTAATCAGTCTTCTAGACTTTTAGATCGTTGGTATTCTCCTCCTCCCAACTGGATCAAGGTCAATATAGATGATTCTTTGTTACAATCATATAAGGCTGGTATTGGAGGAGTAGTTTGGGATAGCAAAGGAAGATTTTATTGGGATATGGTAAATCATGCATTCATTAGGATATATCTAATTTAGAATTCATGGCAGTGGAAGTTATAAAGGAAATAATGAAAGATAGGATGTTTGATTATCAAGGTATCATTGTTGATGGTGACAATTATAATGTCGTTAATCTTTTAAAGAAATTGGGAGGAAAATGGAGAGATGAAATTTTATTTATCAAGGATCACAAATTTATTTTCTTCAATTGGGTGAATAGAAAATGCTATAAGTTAGCGAATCTTTGTGCTAACTATGCTATTCTTAGAGATTTCTTTTGGGAAAATTTAACTTCAAATAATGTTTCTCCTTTTTTTGCTAAACTTGTAAAGGAAGAGTTTATTATTTTTAATTTGTAATTAGGTTTTCTTTTTTAATAAGAGCATCAGAAATTTGATTGTTTTCTTCAAAAAAAAAAAAAAGAATATGTGAGCTAGTACATTATCAATAGAGTAAACATCTATATTTTTTTGTTCATTAATAGAGGTGAATTTTGCATCATAATTATTAGGAAATATTAAAGCACTTTATTTTCATTATATTAGTTTAATAATTATCTTCCTAGAGCATGAAAGGATGCAACAATTTTTGTGAACCTAGTATACATGCGAAGGCGTCATTTTGAGAAGGGTGAAGGAAAACAAAGTAAATTTCATAAGAGCCCAACTGACGTTATCATTTTTTAGTATAGGAAGCTAGAGGATTTGAAGTCTTATTTCCCAAACCTCAGGAACCAACCCTTAAACGAGAACGGTCAAGTCAAATCAAACTTAAAAGGGGCAAGGAGAGGATGTAGAAAGTCTTCTAGACATAATTAATTTTAGAATCATCCGACCAAGAACATAAAGGGGAGGTAACAAACCTGTGTTTACTAGCTGATTACTAGCTGATAATGGTAATTTTAAGTCCAACCAGGAGGAAGTATGTGAGCTTACTTTTAATTATTTACTTGTTATTTTTGAAAAAGTTCATGAATCACATAGAAAGTTAATGAAATACCAAGCTAGTTTAAAATAAATTTTTTAATAACTAGAAAAAGACAATGATAGTCTTAGAACTGAACACATTACATTAGATAAGGATCATGCTTCTCTACTTGATGAATTTGATTATTTAAATAAGAAGCATATTGAATTAAATAAGTCATATGAATCCTTGAAATATGAGCATATTGAGTTCGAAAAAAATATCTAAATAACAAGATATAGTTGGAATGGAACTGCACTCTAATAAGCATGCATTATAAAATAAAATTAAGAGTTACAGGAGTTCAAAAAAGAAAGTGCATGCACTTCAAAATAATACACTACTGCTTCTATTAGCAAAAAAGTCTCAAACTACACTAGCACAAAAGATACCCCTTAATACACAACATGTATCATCTCATATCCATAAGAAGTGGCATAACACCACACATAAGTTAGTGAATCCAATCCATGGTTTTGTGTTACACATGTGGTATAGTAAGGCAGATAGCCCACAAATTCACTATACATTGTAAAACACATCCTATGTGGAGTACCAAATTATTTTCATCATGGCATAACATGCATTTCAATCAATTACTAAAGCATAAAGTGAAATCCAAACTCACTTGGGATCCCAAATTAAATAACTGAATAACTTAGTATAGGGATGCTCTTATAAAAAAAATAGTAAAATTATGTGACCTAGATAACGAGTGTTTAAGACCCATGATGGTAGATTAAAGCAATTCATATCACTAGAGGCCAGGGTATGAGGCAAGGTAATAATGGGTAATAACACCATTAGGAAAGTAGTGGGTTCATACATAATTGCCAAATTAAATTATTTTATTATTAAGAATATTCTTTTAGTAAATTGTTTGAAACACAACTTGCTTAGTATTAGCCAACTCTATGATAAAGGATTTGATATTAATTTTTTATCCACTAAATGCCTTATTAGTTTAAATAATATATTGGCTTTAGAAGAAAAAAAGGGTAAATAATGTTTACATGCTTAATTTATCTTATATTGCTAACTAAGATACTCTTTGCTTTAAAGTTGTTATTGATGAATCATTGTTATAACATAGTCGATAATGTCATGCAAGCATGAAAATCCTTAGCAAAATTACTCATAATGACTTAGTTAGAAGATAACCAAAATTAGACTTTTCTAAGAATGCCCTCTACGATGCCTACTTATTTGGAAATAAAATATATCATTTTTCATTACATAAAGAACATCACTATCGCTAGACCACTAAAATTCTTACATATGGATTTATTTGGCCTGGTTAGTATAACTAGCATAGGTGAAAAAAACTTTTTTATATGTGATTGTTGATGATTAATCTAGATTTATCTAGGTTAAATTTTTAACACATAATAATGAGTCTTTTGAAGAGTTTAAATTATTATCCACATGGATTGAATGAAAGTTAGGAGTTATGATTTCTATAATCTATAGTGATCTTGGTGTGAAAATTAAAATAAAGAAATTTTAATCTTTTTTTAAGGAGTTTTGGAATTTAGTATAAGTTTTTTACCTTTAGGACCCCTTAGCCAAATAAAATAGTTGAAAGGAAAAATAGAATAATAGTGGAAACTACTAGGGTTGTGTTAGCTGAGTATTATCTACCTAGATAATTTTGGGCAAAGACAATAAATACTACATGTCATTTTTTGAATAGGATGAATTTAGGTCTAAAGTAAATAAGATAACTAAAGAGCTACTTTAATGGCAGGACACCAAATCTTTCTCATTTACATGCCTTTTGGTGTAAATGTTTGTTCCTCATAAATGTTAAATCTCCTCTAGGAAAGTTTGATTCAAAGTCTTATAAAGGAGTCTTCTTAGGATATTCCTCTAAGGTAAAGCCTATATAATATTTAATAGAAGGACCTTAGTAGTGGAGAAGTCCACCATATTATTTTTGATGAATCTAATAAATCAAGTGAGCCTAGGATTAAAAATAATGATGAGGTGGAGATTACCCAAGGAGTAGAGTCTATTGACATATGTGATAGAGACGAACCTCAGGAGTCATTTCCTAGAGAATAGAGATACTCATCTATAACCATAGGGAGCTTATCCTTGGATATCCTTAAGAAGGTGTTAGAACCTTGCATATACTTAGGAATGAGGTTAGTTATTTTGCATTCATCTCTATAATAAAGCACACAAATATTAACTTAGCCTTAACTTATGAGTTTTTTATCCTAGTTATGCAAGAATAGTTAAACTATTTGTAAGGAATGATGTTTGGTATTTTGTTAGCAGACCTCAAGACCAGAGTGTATTAGGAACAAAGTGGGTATTCAAATATAAGATGAATGATTCTAGACCAATGGTTAGGAATAAGGAGGTTATTTTCTAAGGAGTACAATAAAATTTTAGGTATTAATTTTGACGAGTCCCTACAGCTGTATTAGAGGCCATCAGAGTACTGTTAGCTTTTGCATGCTTTAGAGGCATCAAGTTAAATCAGATGGATGTCAGAACATCCTTTCTAAATAGGATTACTAATGAAGATGCCTAGACAGAACAATCCTCTGAATTTGAAAATTCATCTTTTCCAACCATGTGTACAAACTAAAAAAAGGCTTTATATGGGCTAAAGTAATAACCTATAGAATGGTATGAAAGACATAGCACATTTATTCTAGATATATAATTTTTTAAGAGTAGTATAGATACCATCCTATTCCTTAAGAAAGTAGGGGATAAAGTACTCATTGTTCAAATATATGTAAATGTTATATTGTTTGGATCAATAAATGCACATCTTTGTAATATTTTGTTTAGAAATTATAAGTAGAGAATTTGAGATGAGCATGATGGGGGAGCTAATAAATTTTCTTAGATTTACTGTGAAGTAAAGAGAAGATTATACCTTTCTAAATTAAGGTATGTTAAGAAAATTCTAAAGAAAAATTTTATAGAAGGTGCTAAAGTAATAAATTTATACATGAGCTCAACAATTCAATCAAACAAGGATGTGGATGAAAAATTAGTAGATTAGAAAAAGTATTAGGGGATAATCGGGACATATTTGAATTTAAAAAATGAGTAATATTTAATTCACCCTCAGCAAACCAAATGTAATGTTTAGTATTTTCTAAGTGTATGATTCCAAGATTATCCCAAAGAATCCCATATGACTGTAGTTAAGAGAATTCTTAGATACCTTATGGGAACCCAAAACTTAGGTATTTGGTATCCTAGGTATAGATCTTACTTTAAAATTATAGGGAATCCAGACTCATCCTTTATATGGTGTAGAATAGATAGAAAAAGTGCTTCAGTCACTTGTTAACTTATAGGGTATGGAAGAAAACAAATTTCAGTAGCCCTATCCAGCATGGAGGTGGAATACATTGTTGTAGGAAGTTTTATTTATCAAGTATTATGACAAAAACAATAAATCCTTGATCTTAGACACTCTATATGCACTATATCAATCATGTGTGACAATACTAGTGCTATCTATTTTCTAAAAATATAATTCAACACTCCTATACAAAGCAGATAGATATTAGACATCATTTCATTTGAGATAATATTGCCAAAGGAGATATAGAATTGCATAATGTAGCAACAAAAAATAAATTGGTTGTCATTTTCACAAAACCCTTAAATAATGATACCTTCAACACGCTTAAAACTAAACTAGGTGTCAATGATATTCATGATTAGATAAATTGGGATAAAGAGATTAAAAATTTGTGTTTGTGTTTTATTTATTGTGTTTTCTTTTTGGTTAATTTTTTTTTTATTTTTTTATTATTACTGTTTGAATAACTTATTAGAAGAAACATTTCCTGGTCTCCACATCCCAAAAATTTTTTAAAGAAAAATTTTAAAAAAATTTCACATCGTACTGCATGATCCTTAATCATACTGTACGATCCATTCCGCATTGCACATCCTCACCATTCATGCACTCAACAGCCAAAATCTGATCAATTATTATTACTATAAAAACACATTTTCATACTATATGATCCATGTATTGAAATCTATTAAAGAATTTAAATTGATCGTAACAAATTAATTACACAATTATACTACAAGAATACTTGTTTATATTATATGAACCTTTAGTAAAAAAATCATCCAGATTACTCCTAAGGATGATTGCTTATATAAAGATCATCTAGTAAAATTCTAATCATATTGTATGATATTGATCATACTATACAATCTTGATCAAATCATATAATTTGTCTTTTTTGGCAGATTGTTCACAATGTTTTAACTTCTTTGATTGCACAATATGATTCTAAATCAAACTTTGTGATCTACTAAACTCTATAAAAGGTAGGGAAATTTTAAAGTTTTGAATTACATAAATCCTTTATCATCTAATTTCAACTCAATATTTAAAAATGGTAGGGGATAACTAGAGATCCTAAGATTTGGTGTGTTGTCCTTCTATTGCAATCCATGATCTCTAGTCATTAATTTTGTTGATGAAAAATATTATTGATTGAATTGTTGCTTTTCTCATCAAATATTTTAGATATTTTTTTGTCTGTGCGCACTAGCATTACATGTAAGACATAAACCACTCAAGCCTACAAAAAGCTCAAGAATTGGCAGAATAAGAATGTCAAGTAACAAAGTTTGTAATTTTATTTTTCTTTTTTTTTATTTCTTGAGTCTGGTTACATAAGATTGTATGTAATTGGTTGATTGTGCAAATACACACATGGAGAATGATATTAATTTTAAATGTTAAAATTTTTGTACTAATCATATAATACAATCAGTATAGAAAGAATGTGTTTAATGACTAATTGAAAATTAGTTTTTATGAACTAATCATACTATACTATTGTGATCATATTATAATATTTGTTACAAACTAAAACCCCTAGTCGGTAAATTTATTTTAGTAAAAATTTTTAAACTAATTATACTGAATGATGTTAATCATACTATACAAATCTTTAAAATTATATTAAAATTAAGCACTGTGATTAGTCAAGCAAATCATGGTTTATTTAATAATATATGGTCGTACTATATGATATTGATTACCAAATGATTAATATAGGCCAAATTTGGTCATCCCAAAGATCGTACAAAATTAAACCATTATTTTTGAACTAATCATACCGTATGTTATTAATATCATACTAGATGACCTACTTAAAATTAACTAACAGTATTGTATGACGAGATCAATACGATATGATTAGTAGAGCCAATTTTCAATCACCCCAAGAATCGCTATGTACAAATAGAGGAAATTAAATAAATCATACTAGAAGATCTCTGGATCATACTGTAAGATGGGTTCAAATTAATTAAACAGTTCGTTTGAATGACTGTTTACATCATACTGGAGGGGACTTGTTTTGAAATGATCATAGTGTATAAACTAGAATTGTATTATATAAACAGTGATGGATAACTTGATTATTTAGGGTTTCTTCAAGCACATTACTTAAGCATGTTTTAAAGATTATCTTTTTATTGGTAAGAATATTGTATGACTATTGAAGGTACTATAAGATAAATTTTTTGAGAAATATGGGGTTTGAGAGGAAGGAGAAGGTGAGGTTGAGCGTGAGGGAAAAGGAGTGTGAGGGGATCCACAGTTGCTCTTGGCTTGCTATACTTTTGCTCCTTCTATGGCCTTAGTGAGCCTTTGGAAGCTCTCTAGGGAGAGAGGCTTATAGGTTAAGTCCTCGAGGTACTCTACCTTATCCAAGAAAGAGTAAAAAGAATTAAGGTTCTCTTCCTTCTCCAAGAGGGAGAAAAGGAGCTGAGGTTCTCTACATTCTCCATTAGGGAGAAAAATGGGTCAAGGTCGACTATCATCACTGGGAGGGTGCATAGCGTTCGACACTCTATCGCTTCAGGTTTGATAAAAGTGAGTCTATAAGGGCTTCTTTGTCTTGCTGTGAGAGAAAAAGGAGAGTCACTTAGTGATTAGTGCAATACCCAAAATGGATGACTCTAGGGAGTTGACGCAGGACAAGGTTAACCGGGAATAAGAGCTTTCGATACCTGCTCCATTGTCAAGCATACTGAAATAAAATGTTCACCTCTGGTTAGGGGCACTATAAAAATCTCTAGTGTATTTTTTTTCCTTTTCACACTTTTCTATTTCCTGTATTTTTATTTGATTATAAATACATGGGAAAGTTAGTGATTATTTTTATTTGTTTAGAAATTATAATTTTGTAAATAAAATTATCATTATAGTAAAATCAATAATTTTAATAAACTCATTCATTTCTGTAATCAATTAGAATATGGTATTTTTAGTTTCTAAAAATTATTAAAAAAATGTTGACATTAATATTTTTAGGTAAGAAAATTTTTAAAATTATTGATTCATCCCCCCCCCTCCCTCTTTGTGTACCTCGGGCTAGTTCTTTAAGGTTTAACGACCTTCACAAACTTGTAAGTCGTACTATAGCAGGTTTCAAAAACAGTCTTAGAAAGCTTTTGAAGAATGATTAATTGATGATTTTGGTAATTATAACACTACAAAAAGTTATTCAATAACCTAGCCACCACTATTTGAAAATATTTCTTTAATTTCTAGAAAATAGGTATGTCTACTTTTATATAATTCATTGACTATAGAATTTGGCATATGATTCAAACTAGTTATTTGTATCCATCTCATGTAGTTAATGGTGTTAAAACTAGTATTCCTTTTACTATATGGAGTAAGGAGGATATGGAACTCTCTTAGTTAAATGCTAATTGTTTGAATTATTTCTTTTGTGTTTTAAAATCCAAAGACTATATTGAGGTTTCAACATGCACCACGGGAAAAGAGATTTGGGATAGATTATGTATCACTTATGAGGGAACTAGTGAAGTTAAATAGTCAAAGTTAAATATTCTACTATATGGCTATGAACTTTTTTGAATGAAATCTCAAGAGACTGTATCTGAAATGTATAATAGGTTCACCCATATAGTGACATCCTTACATGCACTAGGTAGAGAACTATCAAACTCTAAAAAAGTTGACAAAATTTCATACTATTTACGTAGTTCTTATGATGCCAAGATAACTATAATTACTAAATCTAAATATTTGAATATTTATTCCATTAAAAATTTTCTTGGGTCACTCATTGCCTATAAGGATGGAGTGAGTCAAAGGCAAAGTGATGCAGAAGAACTAAAAGAAAATAATTCAGATAATGGCAGTTCTATAATTGAGGAGGATGACGACATCACCTTGATGACTCAACAATTTAAGAATTTCCTGAAAAGAAAATAGAGACATCATCAGCACAATTTGAGAAAAGATAAAAGCAACAAAAATATTAAACTTACTTTTGACATAATTTGCTTTGAGTGTAGGAAACCAGGTCACCTCCGAGTTGATTACCCGAACCTGGAAACTCACCCTATCAAGGAGAAGAGTGAAGATAGGCCAAAGTTTAAAAGGGGCAAGAACAAGATTCAAAAAGCTTTTTGGGCTGACTCTGCTTTAAAAGTATTATAAGCAGAAGCATAGAAGGAGGTAAAAAACCTGTATCATATGCCTAACGATAATCTTAATCAAACTAATCAAGATGAGTTTAACTAACTTTCCTAAGAAGAATTACTCATTATTTCTAAGAATATTCATTATTCATATAGGAAGCTAAAAAAAATGCATGATAGTCTTAATACTAAATTCTTTATTTACAAAAGGAGCATACTAGTTTAATTATCAAGCACTCTACTTTGGATAGTGATCATATGACTTTATTTGATGAATTTGATGAATTTAAAAATAAGCATACTTACCTCTCTAAGGAACATGATCCCTTGAAAACATTACAAATTAAACTAAAAAACTCATTTAGGGAATTAGAAAAACTTGCATGTCAAATGGATAGTAGTGAGCATGCATGATAACTAAAAGTGGAAAGCTATAAAAATGCTAATAAATTTTTAAAAGAAAAAGTCATTACTCTTGAGAACAATAAACCATTACCCACACTAGCTCAATAGTACAACCCCTCAACACAGCATACATCACTTAAATCAATGATAAGGCATCATAACCCACACAGGTTAGTAACCCATTTCCTGGTTTTAGTTGTTACTCTTAGGCCATGTTAGGACACATAGATTGCACTTGCACAATCCACCATAGGACATATATATTGTGGAGGCCTAAATTGCATTTATTATAGCGTAGCATGCATTCATCTCATTTAATTAAGCATAAAGTGGAACCTAAACTAACTTGGGTTCCCTAATCTAAACTTCGAATGACTTTGTAGGGGTGCTCTCAGAAAGGCCTAACGAGAGCATGTGATACCTGGGTAGTGGATGCTCGAGAAAAATGACTAGTGAAATGAAGCAGTTCGTCGCACTAGAGGCCAGGTAAAGAGGCAAGGTGACATTAGGAGATAACACCACTAGTAAAGTGAGAGGCTAAGATATAGTTGGCAACTCTAAAAACTTTATGATTAAAAATGTCCTATTATTTAATGGTTTAAAACATATTTTATTGAGTATTAATCAAGTATGTGATAAAGATTTTGATATAAAATTTTGAATGCATGATTAGTTTAAATGAAAAACTTATGTTAGAAGGAAAACATATGAACAACATTTACATGTTAAACTTGAATTGCAATGAATATTCAAATTCCTTGTGCTTAAAATAATAATTGATGAATCATGACTATGGTATAGGAGATTATGTCATGCAAGCATAAGGAATCTTAGGAATATCACCTAAAAAAAACCTAGCTAGAGGTGTACCTAAGTTAGACTTCACTAAGAACCACCTATGTGATACCTATAAACTAGGAAAACAAACAAGGTCTTCATTTCATTCAATCAAAGACATTAACACCTCTAGGCCACTAGAAATTCTTCACATGTACCTATTTAAGCCTATTTGTATAGCCATCCTAGGAGGGAAGATATATGGATTTATAATAGTGGATTAATACTCTATATTTATTTGTGTTAGATTCTTGGCATATAAGAGTGAGTTATTTGAGGAATTTAGAGCTTTCTCCACCTAGATATAGAGGACATTAGGATGTAAATCTCAATAATTCATAGTGATCATGGTGGAGAGTTTGAAAATGACAAGTTGGTATCCTTTTGTCAAGAGATAGGAATAGAATTTAGCTTCTTTGCCCGTATGACCCCCAGCAAAATGGAATTGTTGAAAAGAAAAATAGAACCTTTGTGGAAGATGCTAGGGCAATGATAGCTGAGTATTCACTCTATAGGTATTTTTTGGTAGAAGCACTAAATATTGCTTATTATGTTTTAAATAGGGTGAATGTTAGATCCAAGCTTAATAAGACACCCTATAAACTCCTTAAGGGTAAGACACCCAATCTATTTCACATACATGTCATTGGTTGTAGATGTTTCATCTTAATCAAAGGAAAATCTCCCTTAGGAAAATTTGTTCCCAAGTCTGATTAAGGTGTCTTCTTAAGTTACACATTTGTAGGTAAGACCTATAGAATCTTCAATAAGAGGAACCTGGTAGTAGAAGAGTCTTCCCATGTAGTATTTAATGAATCAGATAAGACCTATGAATCTAAAACTAAAGAAGAAGAAGGGGATGTCATTTAAGGGATAGAGGAAATTGCTATAAGAGACAGAGTAGAACCTCAAAAAAAGTTGCCTAGAGAATGGAGATATTATGTTAGCCATCCTGAAGAACGTATTTTAGGAGACACATTTGAAGATGTTAGAATTATGTATAGACTTAGGAAGAAAGTCATTCATTCAGCTTTTATCTTCATGATAGAACCCACCAACATAGATCAAGCCCTAGCTGATGAATTCTGGATCCTTGCAATGCATAAAGAGATAAACCAATTTGTAAAAAATAATGTATGAGAACTAGTCCAGAGACCTAAGGACTAGAGTATAGTTGGAATAAAGTGGGTTTTAAAAAATAAGATGAGTGACTCTAGAATAGTAGGGAAGAATAAGACCAAACTAGTAGCTATGAGGTATAACTAGATCAAAGGAATAGATTTTTAGGGAACCTTTTCCCCTGTTGCTAGACTAGAAACCATTAAGGTGTTGTTAGCCTTTTCTTGCTTTAAGGGTTTTAAACTATATTCAATAGATGTTAAGAGTTCCTTCCTTAATGGGGTGATTCAAGAGGATATCTATATTAAGCAACCCCTAGGTTTTGAAAACTCATACTTCCAAAATCATGTAGTCAAACTAAAGAAGGCCTTATATGGGTTAAAGCAAGCACCTAAAGCTAGGTATGAAAGACTAAGCACATTTCTTCTAGATAGAGGATTTATTAAGGGTAGTGTAGACACTACCCTCTTCCTTAAGAAAGAAAAAGAAGACATACGCATTGTTTAAATTTATGTTGATGACATCTTATTTGGATCCTCTAAGAAAAACATGTGAAAGGAATTTTCAAAAATAATGAGTAGAGAATTCAGGATGATTATAATGGGAGAGATAAATTACTTCTCTGGATTTAATATAAAGCAGATGTATGATGGAACCCTCAGCAAATATAAATACATTAAGAACATCATTAAAAAGTATGAAATGGATAATATCCATGAATACTTCCATGAGCTATGCTATTTAATTAAACAAGGACCTAAATGGAAAATCAGTAGATAAAAAAGGTATATGGGAATAATTAGATCACTTCTCTACTTATTAATATCAGACTGAATATTATGTTTAGTGTTTACCTTTGAATTAAATTTTAGGCTGATCCAAATAAATCCCACATGACCGTTATTAAGAGAATCCTTAGATACATGTTAGGTGCTCCAAACCTAAGAATCTAGTATCCTAGACATAACACTTCTTTTGAAATAATAGGATATTTGGATTCTAATTTTGCAGGAAGTAGGATAGATAGAAAAAGCACTTTTGAAACCTGCCAATTCATATAACAATCTTTAGTTTCCTAGTCTAGTAAAAAACAAAACTTAGTAGCCCTTTCCATAGCTGAGGTAGAATATATATCAGTACAGAGCTGTGTTGCTCAAGTCTTACGGCTAAAGCAACAACTCTTAGATCTTGGACTTCATGTAGGAACAATTTTAATTATGTGTGATGACACTGGTACTATTGGCATATATCAAATTCAACATTCACACACAAAGCATATTGACATTCGGCTGCACTTTATAAGAGATCATGAAGCTAAAGAAGATATAGAATTGCATTATATATCAATAGGAGATTAATTGGAAGACATCTTTATAAAACCACTAGCCTATGATACCTTAGCACCTTGAGAACAAAACCAGGTAATATAGACATTCATGCTTAATTTAAGAAAATTAAAAAAAAAATTATTTGAAATCATTCATTCACATGGTTAATATGTATGTGTTTGATCTTGTCTATTTTTATGTGTTATTGTTTGTTGTTTATTTCTATAACAAGAAAAAAATAAAAAATAAAAAAATATTGGTTTAAGATGTTTCTTGATCATCACACTCACCTCAAAGACTCACAAAATATTTTAAAACTTTATTCTTATCGTAGTGTTTGATCCACATTCGTATTGTACAATATCCACAGATGAACAAATCACAACCCTTTATTTAATCAATTGTCGAGATTCGATCAATGATATGTATATCATAATATATGAACCACTACTCATATTGTATGATCTACGTGTAACTAACCATTAAGGAATTTAATTTCTTTGGTATAAAATTAATGCTAATCATACCATATGATACCTCTTTTTGTACTATATGATACTCATGTCAAATTAGATTGGGATGAATTTAATTCAGTCAATATAATAAATATTACATTTTGTACTATAAAAACACCCATTTGTATTGTATAATTTCATCTAATGTCATAGATATGATTCCTAGGGACGCTCACAATTCCTTAAGATCATCAAGTATGAAAACCTTATCATACTGTATGATTTGACCACTTTTTTATATTAGTCATAAAAAAAATTAACGTCTCTGATCTTTTATATGAACCTCAATCATACTAAATGATATGCCTAAAATCTATAAATTAGAAGGATTTGAACATTTCAATTCACTCAACTCACTACTCTTTCAAACTCATACCCTCTAAACTTTCCTATCGAATGGCCGGTGGAAGCAAACATGGTAGAATGAATCAAGGGAGCTCCTCCTCTCATCATTTTGACCATCATTTCCTATCAGCAAGGCATGAAGAAGCCTATTAAAAGTACAAGGAGGAAAAAAACCCTTCTCAAATATTAAATCAACCAACCTTGAAATTTGAGGTGATGAACGTTTTTGACTCAACTACTCTTCAATTTATGCTCACAATAGCTTTTCCCTATAATTCTAAACTTCTTTATGAGTTCTTAGCCAACCTTAGGCTAAATCTAGAAACCTCTACCATGAATTCCTTTGTTCATCGACAATATGTAGAAACCACAAAGGTTGATTTAACATAACATATAGGTCTTTCTACTGAAGGACCTCATCCATAATCGTTTTTTTGAAATGGCTTTAACTGGATCTCTGTTAACCTGATCCTTAGAAATGTACCCATAAACCAACACCTACCACAAGTTCACACTTTAACTCATAATGCTTGTATCTTCCAGCATATCCTTAGAACCTCAATTATACCCAAACCTGAACATAACCCGCTTCTTTATATAGCCACCAACCTCATAATGTCAAACACCCAATTTGATGAAGCCCAAATGATTCATAATTATATCCAAAACTGTTGACCTCATTTTTGTATGAAGTCACTAAAACCCTTTTAGGTTCCAGATCAATTCTGACCCTATATCAATCTAGATTCCAGACCCTAGGACCTATCTTGACCCTAGGATTCTTCTAGACCATTCTAGATCTTAGAGTCCCTCTAGGTCCTAGGATAAATCCAGCCCTATGATCAATTCAAGCCTTAAACCAATCCAACCTTCAATCAATTCAAACTTTAAAACAATCCTAACCTCAATCCAATCCAGATCTCAACTCAATTTAAGTCTCCATCAAAACCAGACTTCAGTCCAGTTCAAAACCCACACTTCAGTTAAAACCCTAATCTTGCATTTATCAAACTTCAACCCTATCCTATCACTCATGATCATGCCAAATGATCATAAATTATATGGACAATTCAAATCCAATCCTTCAAACTCAAAATCCATCTCAAATCCAGAAATCCAGACTCAAATCCAAGGTTCAAAGGCTTGGTCCTGAAGGCCTTTTTCATTGATTTTCAAATACTTTGAAACCTAGTCAAATGATCTTCGATTCAGAGTCTATCACTTGCAAAGTGATAATACATGTCTCTGGAGGATACCCTTCAAATTTGGGTCCATTCTGAGGTCTCTAACCCCAGAATCTAAATCAAAATCCAAAGGTTGTAAAACCATCAGATATTTACAACCTATGCCACTGGACCTGCCACCTTGAAGATTCTGACCTTAGAGCCTTCACCAAAGCCTCTAATCAATCACAGACCATTAATCCTAATATGTTGACCAATAAACTGCATTTTTTTGGACTCATTTTAGCCCCTAGTGACCATGAGCCCAAAAAGGACCAAAATACCCCTATGGGGGGGCTCAAATAGGGATTTCAAACCAAACGACCTCTAAATTGAGTACAACCACTTCAAACAAGTTTCAAATATCAAATCCAATCTTTTGGACCCAAACCAAGACATTGGGTCAACTTGGTTGACCAAGTCAACCTAGTTTGACCAAATGACCCATATACCCTCATTCCACTTGAACTTTTTAATCAAGGCCATTCCAATTTCATTTGAGCCCAAGGGGTGATCCCTTGAACATCCAAGAGACCCCTCTTGGAGACCCAAGACTTGGATTCATTTAGGTTAGCCATTTGGCTTGACCCAAGTGACCAAAGAAAGCTCTCTCTTTAGCCATCTCTCAACCTTAACCAAATTAAATGCAAATCAAGGTGCTATTGGGTTCCCCTTGACCCAATGCACTACCCTTGACCAGCCCGACCCTTAGGCTCACTTGAGTCAAGAGTTAGGCTAACCCAAAGTGCCCAAAACCACTTGGGATTGAGCCAATTCTTGACCTAAGTCAAATTAAATTTGACCAACACTTCTATGGGGTTCCCCTTGACCCAATGCACCACCCTTGACCAGCCCAGCCCTTGGGCTCACTTGAGTCAAGAGTTAGGCTAACCCAAAGTGCCCAAAAACACTTGGGATTGAGCCAATTCTTGACCTAAGTCAAATTCAACCTGATCAAACACCCTAGTGGTGGCCTTAGGTCCAATACACCTCCCTCAGCCAGCCCATGCTTTGGGCTAACTTGAGTCAGGTTTTAGGCTAACCCAAAGTAGCCAAAACCACATGGACCCAAGCCATCTTACAACCCAGATCAATTTGAACCTAATTACCACTTGCATTGGGTGCACCAGACCCAGACCTGCCTCCCATATCAAGCCCAGGGTCTGGCTTGACTTGGGTTGAGCCCAATTCAACTCGAACCAAGCAGGTTTGAGTCTAACCGAGCCACCGGATCAATTAAGGCCTCCCAGGCCAAATTGGCTCCACCCTCGACTCCAATGTGTCTCCATCGGTCTCCCAGGTCAACCCGACCCAAACCATGGCCGGCGGCAGTCAGAACCAATGGAGAGCAAGCTCCGGTGTCCCCTCAAGACATTCCTGACCCAAAGCTTCCAAGGCTGTGGCTCACCGGCTTGAGGCTCACGAGCCCTCTGGGATGGTGCCCTTCCACCTGGCATCAATCGAGCTCCTCCAGCTCGATCCCAGCCGTCCAAGCTCGCGGAAATGGCTGAATAGGGTGGAGCTCCCAGCCTCGCCATTTCGATCCTAGACGATTTCAAAATGTTCCCAAAGCTCTTTCAACCTCCCAGCATCTTCCTCCAGCTTCCCAGACCGTCCCGTCCATCCGTTCGAGCGAACTTTGCTGAAAGCTCATAGCCTCCCATTCGAAGTCGTACCTCCGGCCGTCCTCCAGTCCCAGCTCCTGAGGAAGTCTGGTCGCCATCATCTCTGAAGCTTCCTGATAGAGCAGCTCATCCGTTGAAGCCTGTCTCTGCGGTAATCCCTCCATCCGAGCTCCCTAGCTAGGTAGTCCGGTCAAGTGTGAAGGACCCTTCACCCCAACGGATTTCCACCGTTGGATTGAAGGTTTCCACCCCCTGATCCTCCCTGTGAAATTTTAATGAGGTTTGCCAGCGGAATCGCCCAAATCACGTCGGAGAAGGTCCACGTCTTCAGACACGCGCGGGAGGTTGAAGATAAAATCTCAGCCGTTGATTTCAATTGACGGCTCGGATTATATCCCAGGTCTCGGAGCGCGGTTAATCGTGCCGTCCGATCTTCCATCTGACGGCTATGGTTAACCCGACCGTTATCCAGTCAGCTCCATGATTGTCCACCATCACAGCGTGCCGCGTGTAAAGCACGTCTGACTGGGTAATTGCTGAATTAAATTCCAGAAATTTAAGGGAACTCAAAAATCATGACTCCCTCCACACTTGGCCAAATTAGGTGTTCTTAGGATCATTGGAAAGTTCTCATGAGAACTACAAAAAGTCCCATGCTTCCAGGCTGTGTTAGATCTGTGTTGAGTTTAATTTTCGTTTGAGCATATTATGAATTTTTGCTTTTTATTTATTAAATATAATTCCACCAGGCCTGGAATTTTGGGAGATTTAACTTGGACATGTTCCTGACATGTCCAAATTTTATCTCCTCATTTTAATTTGTTCAAGGGCATTTTCCCTTAATTTTGAGTTTAAGGTGCATGGTTGACCATTAAATTTAAACTGGGATTTAGACCTATCCAATGAGACTTAGGGTGTGATTCTTTGTGTGGTGATGATATGTAGGGTAGGGAGTGTAGAGCTATTGATTTTGTCCCAATCCAAGCTAAGTATAAACCCCTTAGGAATTTTTGAAGGTGACTTAGAGTTCACCTTAGGTGGCTTGGTTAGCCACCTTAGAGTATTCCATTTGAGCTCAAACTTGGTGAGATTAGACCCTATGGTAAGGTGATCCCATGGTTAAAAATTCATCAGGTTTGAAGCTCATTTGGTTCACCAATCAGGAGCCATATGTAATTCCTTAGAAAGACCCCTTTTGCCTTAAACAAAATCCCAATAAATCGAATTTAATTCCTAAAATTCCCTAAAATACCTTTAACTAACCTCAATTCACTCCTTAATCAGTGAAAATTGAAATTACTTTATTTGATAATAAAATCCACTTTAATTTAATTTTAATCAAAATCAATGTTCAATCAATTTTTAATTAATTAAAAATCCCAAAAATATTTAAACACTTGATGAATCTCCCCTTAGATCATTTCTAATCTTTGGAGTTGATTTTAAAAAGTTTAAGATTCATTTGGGTTCAAATCATTAAAAGGGCCCTTAATTGAAATAATTAATAATTCAATAAATACCCAAACTTCCAAAATTCATAACTAATTGTAGAAAATTCTAAATCAATCAAACTCAGTGGCTAATGACTCTAATTAAAATCTAATATTTTCTAAAGATTTTAAACCCCAAAAAATCTGGTCAAAGTCAAAAGTCAACATTTTGGTCTACCGTAGGTCAAAATGGGTTAAAACTTCTAAACTCATAACTTTTCATAGAAACCTCCAAATGGAATGTACTACCTATCTACACCTCATAATAAGGTCTACTATTTATTAAATTTTAAAATCTTTTAATTTTCTCCCTAATTTTTAAAATCAAATTTTAACCCCTTAATTGACATATCCGGATAACCTCCAAAATCTACTAATTCACTCAAATTCCAGAATTTTCTTAATAGGCTAATAAAATTCTCAACCAACCCATTAAAATCAGTAACCAACTCCCTTTAATATCAAGCCACTCTTTAATTCTAACAATTTAAATCAACTTAATTAACCCTGACTGCTACTAGGTAACCCAGGCCTACGAGGCTATTAGCTTAGCCGCAAGGAAGGTGAAATAAACTTCACGGCCTCGGTGTGAAACAAAGGTAGTAATCAATTAACTCTTAAAACATAATCAAAATTCTTAATATGTTAATATTTAAACATTAACCTAAATCCCCCTTTTGAGCCTTAACAAATCATGACTTTTAGACAACTTTAACTAATCACCCACTTTAGGACCTACCCCAGCCACACGACCTTTTACACACACTTTAGATGGTTTGCTAGGACAACCAACTCTAGATCTAGGTTAGGCCGGTGTTTACTTTACTGCTGTGTGCCAGATTTTCGTAGTTTTTACTGCATGTTGTGGATGAAATTGCTCTGATGTGTCTGCTTACTTTTCTGCACTCTGTGGATGGATTGATGTGTTTGGCGACTAGATTACCCTTAGGTTAGGTACAATATGGATGTTCACACAGTTTTCTGCAGGTGGCCACACTCATGCAGGGCAACAAAAAGGGGGGCTAAGATAATAATAAATATCAATTGCTATAAATGCTTGCACAGGTGCTTCAGCTACTAAAGCCCCCAAATAAAAGGAGCGTGGCCAGTGTGTTTACCTTCTTTTCTGCATATATATAACCGCTTGGGAATAACCTTTTTTATTTACTGCTTAGGATAACCCTGCAGGTGAGTCTAGATTTTATTTTCAAATAAATGTCATTTATGGAATTATTAAGTTGTTGTGAAAGTTAGATTTTTGAGTTGGGATCAAGGTTCAAAGGTTGGACTCCGAAGAGAAAAAGGGGTGCCCCTTAGGGAGTACTCCTTTTCTATTTGGAGATCCAAATTTGGACCATACTTCTTCCCTATCCAAGAGGAAAGAGTGGCCTTCCCCTTAAGGGAAGTGTCATCTTATACATTTGAATAGTCTGCTACAAAGAACCAAGGAGCTTGAAGAAAAAATGAGCCCAAGGAAGAACAAGATTGAAGACTTGAAGATTGTGAATATCCCACTCAAAACTACTTGCCTCATTACTAGGTTTACAATCCGGGTTGTTGTCAGTGGTGCCCGGCCACTTTACTTTCTGCAAATATTCTGGTTTGTAATAACAAGGCAACTTTGCCTATGGACATTTATTAATCTAATTCTGGCCTCTCTTTAACTTTCAAAAATCCCAAATGGCTAGCCAATTGATTTTCTCTTCGACCGAGAGTTGTCCTCAACTGTTAATGATCAAGGGAGCACTATCATCTTGGGATGGGATTCAGAACCCTTGAGCTCTCCATGGATGGACACCAGATTGTTAGTTTGGATGCCAGTAAGAAGTTCCCCCTGTGGTTGAGTAATTGTGGGATCTGCACCTACCTTGCCAGTAATTAGTGATGACCAGAAACAGTCTGAGCCAGTTGTTGAGCCCCCCACTGAAGTCAAATCTGTTTTTGAGGAAGGGTCTAGTTATGGACTTAGCTTCACCACTAAGAATCAGAAGAAAACTATTTGAGGAGACTTGAAAGAAGATCTCTAAGGCTAAGAGAGTCGTACCTTTTAAGACCTTAGCTCAAGTAGAGCCTGAGGCTGCTGAGGAGCTACCTATTCCTGTATCCTCTCCCCTCCTAAAGGGGAGTCGCTTCTACCCCCTGCTTCTGCTCAATGGAAGGAGAGGGCAACTAGGATAGCCCGTTCCCCACCATGCCCAGTCGACTACTCGACTAAGAAGACTCAGAAAGAAAAACACCTCCAGAGGACAAGAACTTTAAGAAACATAATTCATACCTACGCTGCACAGTCTGGGCAGACTAAGGAGGAGTATGTAAAACAATTGAAGGAGTGATCTCACATCGCTTCCAAAAAAGAAGTGTTGAAGGAGGAATGAAAGTTCGTTCGGGATGTTAAGCCCTATGAACTTAGTCCCAAGCTAACCAAGAGGGGGGGCGAATTGGTATTTAAAAAAAATTCTTAAGACAAAGAAAATCACAAACCAAATCACACCACAAAAATAAATGCGGAATTTAAAAGTG